>NC_038253.2:9436282-9738494 GCF_000004515.6 Glycine max | reverse complement strand
AAAACTAACCATGATTGATAAAAAAAATTACTAGAGCCAGTTTCATGGGATATAAACTTTGACTTTAATTGAAGATGCCAGGCAACGAACACATTGCCCATCTCTCATTACAGCTTTTTGTACATTTTCGGGAAATGGACAACTAGGATGAGTTGGAAATAGCCTTGTTGGAAATAGCAGAGGAGATATAATTCAGGGCTCACCATTTTCTTCATTGGTGTGAGCGACACCACAGGTAAGTAAAACGTTGGGATGGCTCATTACTCACAAATCTAGGTATCCATTGGTAAATAGTATGTGATCACAATGAAATAAAGTTAGAGACACTATTTTTGGACGGCTAAGTGTCAAAGTAGAGCTGTTGTTCATTCAATATGTGACGAATACTGATGATTAGCAACTAAAAAGTCAACTGCGCACCTTATCTGAAGCCGTTGACGCATAACACCACAATAAGATGCACAGGCAATAATAGGAGCAGCTAATTCTGGTTTTGTGGTACATAATTTGAAGCGGTATTATTAATGAGCACTGGCCATTGCAAATCAGAATAGACCATTACATTATACTGATCAGATAATTTTTCATCAGCCTTCCTCCCAGTCAACATCGTCATCATCGTCGTCATCTGCTGCAACTTCCTCAGCTTCAACATTCAAATCAACCTTATAACCTCCATTTCCATTGCCTTTTAAAAATTACACCCAATGCATAAATTAGTGGACACAAATAACACTTCATCAACCAAAAGAAAAATAAAATAAAGGGAAGAGCGGAGTTGCTAACTAGGAAATTTCAGAAATGGACCCAGTCAATATTAACATTAACATAAACTTACAAAGAAAAGTTTTATTAAATTTTAATACTTCTGGTGCCAGTCAAATCTGGGGGAGAAAAAAGGTGTTCAGAGCAATAACAAACAAGCTTCTGCCATTGCTATTATTTATGGATGGCTTACAAACAAGTGTCCTATGTTACCAATAACTTCTTAGCATGCGTTGTAATAATGGAAGCAGAACAAGAGAGAAAAACATAAGGATTTAAATTCTTTAGAGAGTATATTTGTGAGAGATTAAGAATTCATAGAGAATTCTTCTTTGTAGTTTTTTATTCTTTTCTCATTAATAGAGATTCTTCTTTAGCATAAACTTTCTACGTCAAATACAATTTGTCACAACAAGAATGGTGGTTGTGCCATATAATAGTTATGCTTTGTAGTGGATTTTCTTAATTAAGGAACATGTGAAAGTGCAGTCATGACATTCTGTTTGTGACTTGAATTTGAGAACAAAGATGTAGTGTGTAATAGTCAGAATACTATCTCTGTAGTGTGTAATTTCAGCTTGTTTCAATAAATGCTTTCAGTTCAAATTTGATGTACTATCACAATCACAAACATAAATCACAAAATTGATCCTCAATTGCATCAGTGTAGTCTCTGAAAAAAAGTCTTAGTTTTCTAATTCCAATCTTTTAAAGTGTCTTATCAATTTGAAAAACCCAGTACAAGTACCAGCATATTACTGAAACATCAACTTAATAAGAACCAGACAAATTAAATGGGTCCATAAAACAGACATGACTCCATATGTATAATTATTACCAGCAACACATCACCTAAAATAACAAACTAATCCTTCCCATGAACAACACTTAACACAATTTCTTGACAGTAGTTCCTTCCATATTGTTCAAAACAGTGTTGAAGGGAACCAACTTTTATGCTGGTCCAACTAACACCAGTCAGTCAAACATGATCAAAACAAAGGATTTAAATAGAAGACCTTATCAATTGGTGCAGCACAACACCATATTTGCAGAAAATGTCACAAACACATTACAGTGAGTACAGATTGTGCATTAGCCTGCCATGGCTGCAACACATACTGCAACTGCAATTTAAAATCCCAGTATAGCAACCAGCCTAAGAAAACTATTAAAGCCACATTATTGTTTCCTGAATTACGTTGAGAACACTGATGGAATACTAAGGTAGCATTTGACATGCGAATAGAATGGAATCAAATAGTCTGTTCTATTCTCAGATCCACCCTTTTAGTGAAATCAAAATTTATTATTTAAAGTTTTATGCTTTTTAGAGGGGACTGGGGAGGTAGCATTAAACATATGTTTCAAAACATTAGGGATTTAAACTTGAGGATCCAAATTTTAGTCAAATCACATCAGAAGAGAACAATTGTACCTGCAATTGGAGCCTCCTCCCATTCAGTACAATCATCATCTTCCTCACGTTTTGATTTCATGCCAACCTGGCGATTGGAAGTACTGCTAGAAGGATCATCAGCAGCAAGTGTATTTGGCAATTGTTTTTTTGCAGCTTCTTCCAATTCGTGTTGCTTAAGTAAAGCAGCATAATAAGCCTTAATATACTCATCCTACAGAAATAGTAAAGGAAACAGAAATATTTAGCAAACAAAAACGGTCTTATACCTTTGGGAGGAAGGGCAACAGAAACAAAAAGAAAAAAAGTTCATCTTATTTTAAGAACCTGTATATTTTGATTATTGTCATGTCCAATTGTTAACTTCTTGTCATCTGTGTACTGCACTGCTGTGGAAGTTGAAGTCTCATCCATCTTTGTTTCCTGCTTCACCTCTCCACGTTGTTCCTTTGTAAGATTCATACCTGATGTAATCATCCATGGAGGCAAAACCTTTAAAGATGTACTGTCAGTTTCAGACTTAACACCCTCTCCTTTGCCTTCAGTATTGAAGTCAACTACAACCTGTCACATTCAACAATAGACTACTAAGTATTTAAAACTATTTAAGGAATATATTCCCAATGCAAAAATTGAAAATATTCATAGAAGATTCATTATGATATAATATAACTTGTTTCAATAAAGAAAAGGTAAAAACTGTTTTTAACTGCAAACACTATAAGAAAGGAAAACAAGCATGAAACCAAGACAATCAAGCAAGTTGGCAAGGATGTTCATGATACACCTGGACATACAAACTACCATATTACCACCACAAATAGAGAAAGATCCAATTTCATTTCAGGCCAATTTAAGACATGCTCTACTTTTTTGTATTCATCCACTCCTTAATGAGTAGAAAGTTGTCCTTGAAAATCCAAAACTCCATCCAATATCTTTGGACAATGGTTCAATAATAACAGCAACAACGTGTATGGTTCTAGGCTTCTAGCCCAGAAATAACTGGTAATTTGTTTTCACATTTCCTTATGAGCAGATCAATGTCAACTTATCAAGTAGGCTATTTGGCGAGTTTGGTTACCACTGTATGTCCCCTTTTCTTTGAATCAGTTTCTTTTTAACTTCAAAGGCTTTAGGAGGACTAAGAAGGAAGTTTATTTGATGGTAGGGTGTTATCTTCTTTGGTGTCTATTTGGTTTCAAAATGCTTATACTTAAAAAAAAACACTTCTCAACCCTCAGATCTGATTTGGTAAAAGATATTTTGAGTGATGAAAAAGGCTCAGATAAGGATCAACTATAGGGCTTGGATCCTAGCAAGGAACGTATACCGAAAGTGTACTCCAGAAGGAGGTAGGACAGTGAGGGAATTTTCTGTCATGGGGATTTCGTGACGTGGCTGAGTTAGTTAAAGGATATTATTATGAGAGAAGGGTCAGAATGGGGGAGGAAAGCACTAATTTGCAGGACTGAGGGTAGCATCTCAGAGGGGCCTTTGGCTCCAGTAGGAGAATTGTATTCTCTGGTTGCCAATGATAAAATCATTTTCAGTGCTCATTTTTCTGTTATTTCCTGGATTACAATTGTTTTCTATCTTTCTTCTCCTTGGTATCTATCACTATCCCAATTTCCAATTAGCTTTAGTTCATTGTACAACTTAGGTTCATTGTATCTTAAGAAATTGAGATAATTACCCTTTTTTGTGAGTGTACTCTATTAATAATCTCTGTATATATATAATCTAACTGAGGGTGTGTAACTTTGTATTGACCACTCAAGAATATTCACTCAAAATCAATCTTATTTTTATCTTCAACTATATTTTTCAGGCCTCCCTTAGGTGCTAGGCAAATGGTTTTTTAAGAGAGGTAGCAACAGGCAGATATGTAAAGACACTGAAATGCTTTATTTGTTATAGCACTAAGTACCAATATGTTTATCTGATTTCTCTTTGTTTCTTCTTGCAGAGTCTCTGACTCCTTGTTAAGTAAGGTACTATCCTCTTCCATCGTATTCTTTCATTCTTTCTTCCTTCCAACAATATTTCTTATTTTAACACCACCACCACCACAAAAAAAAGGTGCATGCTACGAAATGCAACCCAGAGATTTAAATTCATCCAAGTGATAAATGCAACCCAGAGCTCCATCTTTTTTTAAAAATTGAGATATCGGCACTATTTGATGACCAAATGCAAAGGAAAATTATTTTGTTTCAACTAAATGAAATCAATGAGTTTTTAATTTTCTTAAAAAGGAAATTTTATTAGAAAGAAAAGATGTAATGTACGATATGAAGAGAATAATACATCATTCATAACAGGGAGGGATTGAATTAATAAAATTGTGGAGAAAAAAGTACCATGGTTGCCCAGTCTTTGCACATGCCAGAATTAATAACACCCTTAAACAGGAGAATGTTACCTTAGTGTCTCCACTGTAAGGCACTCCATTATATCCTAGCTGCGAAATTTTAGAATCACCAGCATTGATATCTCCATTAGCTGCACGAACAGCAGCACTAGCTCTAGCTTCCCATGCTTGAAGACTGCCAAATTCAGGAACAGGCAAGTCTTTTACCCGACTGAGTTGGTCCATTAAAGGCTTGAGCTGAACCTGCACTAGCACAAGAAGTACAACAATCATCACAAGATTAACTGTGGGCCAGTAGCAACAACAAAATTAATGTCACAAATATGTAAAGTCTAACAATATCAGGAAATTTGAATGAGATTAAGATACCTATAGGCAACGATGTGACATTCATAAACTATCCCAAGTTTTGCACCTATACTGAATACTCTCCCAACAAAATGTGCCCAGCATATATATTATATACTAGAATGGAATATGATGGTTGAACAAAACTAGTGAAGTAGTTGACCTGCTAAAAACTTGTGAGTGTGTCAGGTTTAGCTCAAGGTTATCTGGTTGTCTTGGGCCATTTCTAAACTAAAGTGGGTCATACATTGGATTGGACCACCAAAACCAAGGTATCCACTAATGTTTGGCACCAAAATGCTGCACTCAAGCTTGAACTAGCAGCAAATTCATTGTTTTGATCATCTCCCAGGTCCCAATTAGGGCAGGACTGGAATGATGTATAGAAGATTGGAAAACAGGGATGCTGCCTTATGGTTCTTTCCTCTTTGTAATTTGTTGAAGTTGGTAACCTCCCCATGGCTGCTACAGTTATGAATTTCTTATATTGGTAAGATGGAAGAGCTAAATTCAGTTTTGTCTTTATCTTAGGCAGTGATTATCATTGTAGAGACAGGTTCAAATGCATCTAACCTAACAGACATTTAACGTGGGAGGTTTTTTTTTTACATTTCATAATGCAGGCTTCTGGTTGAATTTAGAGTGGTATTGATAGGACTGGGAGAGTAGACCTAGACATAGAGGCCAGGCCCAAGATGTGGAGGGTGTATGTGAGGAGAAACTGGGGTGTGAAAAGAGGAGGTAATGTGGCAAAGGGTATAACCGAATGGTCAATTGCATGAATAAGGTAGGGGAGTATTTAGGGAATGTTGAGGAGAGAGAAAGGCACCTTTTGATTTTGGAATTCTGTTATGGGCAGAGGACTTTAGCCTCTCTGTAAGGAGCTCAGCTCTGTGGCAGTTGGATTGAATTCCCTCTGTATTTACGTTTGTTATTGAACAACACAAGCATTCCCTGATTCTGAAATCTGTTTATTCTGTTACTATTTCAGGGTTCTATCCGGTATCCAGTTCCAAAGTGAAATATTATGATTGGCTGTAAGTTTTTAGTAAAATTGGGTTTCAAACATTCTTTAGATTTGGACTCATACACATGGGAAACAGGCTTACAAGGTCTATCTACATTAAATTCTGTTAGCTAAAATATCAAGCCTGTAAAATTTTTTAAAAAATAAAAATACTCTACTATGCAACATGAAATCAATTAGAAGTGATTAAGCATTTAAGCTTACTACCAAATGACAGGTCTAAACCTGAAATGAAAGTTTCTGAGTTATCAGCATGCCATTACACATACTTCTTTTGTTTATTTATATTTCAATTTAGTTACTCCCCGATGCATCTTAGTAGGTGAATCACATTACACAACTTATTTCAACATTAAGATAAAGAATCAGAGAGATAGTCTAATGGTGCATGAAAACAGAAAATAGACCCTGCAATCATCGTCCTTAGGGAAAATATGACTTGGCATATTCTAACATTTCATACATAATAGCACAACCATTGCTTGCTACAAACTATGTTAATTAAGTTTCCCAGTTCTTGAAAAACAACAATGAAAACCAATTAGGCATCATCAACAATAACAAATTTAAGTAAATAGATCCATCATATGAAGCAACAACTAGAAATAAACTGCATAGTAAAATCAGATAAGAACCTCCATCTTTTGAAGCATGTCCTTTAACTTTTCACGCCGTCGTCTTCTTGCATTATCATCTCCATCTCCCCCTTCTTGAACAGCTATCTTATCACTTTCAACCTCTAGTCTTCCATTACAACTTTCACAATGGAAGTCCTCATCTTCAAACGATACTAACCGCAGAGCATCCAAAGCATTGTATCTAAAATAAGTCATAAGCCCCAAGTGTTATGAAACGGAAAATCTGAAAATGCATCAAAACAAACAAAATAACTATGACATATTATGATCTTGATATTACAATGATTATTGAAACCTTTTTCCACAGTTTGAACATATATATTCCTGAAGTGTGTTTTTGTTCTCCAACTCATCTTTCAGCTTATGCTTCATGCGATGTAGTCTGTACCTAATCACATCGTATATCTGCAATGAAAATCAACATAAGATTTTCTATAATCTATATAAGGAGGGGGCATAAATTGGCTGTACACTTGTAATGGATCAAATTAAATGCTACTAAAATGGGTAAAATAACACCGTTTTCGACTTTTCCCTGCAATAAAACACCCAAATATCCTTGGCAAACCACAATTATGGAAAAATTAGATTGAAGAGATGGACCTGTGCATAATCTAGACAACAGTAAGAGTGTGTGTGCAGCTTGACCTTTTCTTCTCCCTCTTTTGCTGTCTGTTGACCATCAGCTGTAGCAGCTACAGCAGCACCATAAATTTTTGCACCTTTCGCTGTCTGAGGTCAAATCAGAAAAAATGTACTTGACTATATAAATTCACCCACACTTCTCACATACATGCAAATCTAACAATGAAAAATAACTAAAAAAAACTAATAAAGCACACATCAATGGAGGAGAATTACAAACCGGAACCGCTAAATAACTAGTTATGCAGAATTCAAACTTAAAATAGATGGGTTGATGGAAGAAACTTTGCATGATAGAGAAAAAAATATGAAATGTATGCAAAGGGGCCCTTTCCGAACACTAACAGTGATCTTTCTTTTGCCACTTGGCATTCCAAATTAGGTCACCCTAGTGGTGATACTATGAAACTTGTATCCAAGCTTTGTAAAACAGGTTCTGATTTTTGTTCTCACTGTTGCATTGGCAAGTTCCATCTTCTTCCCCTTCTCTTACTGTGTATTCTAATCCTTCTGAACTCATTTATACAGATTTGTGGGGTCCTTCACCTGTCTTGTCCAACACTGGTTACAGCTATTATGTAACCTTTGATGCCCACACTCGGTTTACTTGGCTTTATTTGTTGAAAAGTAAATCTGAGACTCTTAATCTGTTCAAACAGTATTACACTTTAGTTAAAACTCAATTCAGTTTACCTATAAAAGCTGTTCAGTCTGAGGGGGGGGGGGGGGGGGAGAATATAGGAGAACTTGGTATGCAACATAGATTGATATGTCCATCATGAGAATGGAGTTGTGGAAAGAAAGCACAGACACATAGTTGAAACTGCCCTAACTATGTTGTCTCAAGACTCTATGTCTCTTGAGTACTGGGACCATGCTGTTATTTCTGCTATGTATCTCATCAATCGCCTTCCATCATCATCTATTAATCAAGAGGTACCTTATCAGAGATTGTTCAAAAGACTCCCAGATTACAAGTTCTTGAAAGTGTTTGGGTGTGCTTGTTATCCTCTTCTGCGACCCTACAATCAGCATAAACTTCAACCAAGGTCTCAAGAGTGCCTTTTTCTGGGTTATTCTCTCTCTCACAAGGGTTACAGGTGCATGGCTGAAGATGGAAGAATTTATGTCTCAAAGGATGTGATATTTGATGAGTTGAACTTTCCTTTTCCTAGGCTGCTTAGAGAACCAGCCACAGATTCATCAACTACTGCTGATGTTTCTCACTCTCAACAGACCTTAACAGTTCTGTCGGCATCTCCAACAGCAGCCACTCCTCCCACTCTTGGCAGCCATACAACTGCAGAACAAATGGCTAACGATCCCTCACTAGCAACTTCAACTTCAGTGGGTGCAAATTCTGTTTCAGATAATGATTCTCAGCCAGACCAAGCAACAGTACCCACTGTAGCTGCTCCCACTCCAACAGCTCTTGTCAGACCTAATAACACTCAACCTATGTTTACTAGGGCCAGGGCTGGTGTAGTTAAACCCAGGTTCCAGCCTACTCTTCTTTTAGCTCATGCTGAGCCCAGATCTACAAAGTTTGCCCTTTCTAATCCAACATGGCTGGAAGCTATGAAAACTGAGTATGAGGCCTTGATGAAAAATGTTACTTGGTCTCTCACTGCTCTTCCTTCCAATAGGTCCCCTGTGGGTTGCAAGTGGATTTTTCGAATCAAAGATAATCCTGATGGCACTGTCAGTAAATACAAAGCCAGACTTGTGGCCAAAGGCTTTCACCAACAACTTGGTTATGATTACAATGAGACATTTTCTCCTGTAATCAAACCAGTCATTGTCAGAATTCTTCTTTCTCTTGCTATCACTCACAAGTGGAGTCTTCAGCAGTTAGATGTCAATAATGCATTTCTCAATGGTGTTCTTGAAGAGGATATCTACATGAATCAGGCCCCTGGATTTGAAAATCCCAACAAACAGCTTGTGTGTAAGTTGCATAAGGCAATATATAGTCTCAAACAAGCCCTTAGAGCTTGGTTTGACAAACTAAAGGCCACCCTTCTTTGGTTTTAGTTCAGGTCCAGCAAGTGTGATCCCTCACTTTTTGTTTACACTGACTCCAAAAATACTGTTATCTACATGCTTGCGTATGTAGATGACATTATTGTCACTGGAAACATTCCCACATTCATCAAGTCCTTATTCACCAACCTCAACTCTGAGTTCTCACTCAAAGACCTAGGGAATCTTCACTATTTCCTGGGGATTGAAGTCAGACCTCAGCCCAATGGTGCACTCTTTCTGACCCAGTCAAAGTACATTAGGGATTTATTGGGAAAAACAAAAATGGATGAGACCAATCCTATTTCTTCTCCAATGGTTGGAGGCTGCAAGTTAAGTAAGTTAGGGTATGAGCCTTTCCCTGATCCCACTCTATACACGTCTATTGTGGGAGCCTTGCAGTATGCAACGGACACTGGACCTGAAATTAGTTTCTCTATTAACAAAGTCTGTCCGTACATGTCAGATCCATCAGAACAGCATTGGGCAGCAGTAAAACGGATTCTCAGGTATCTAGCTAGTACCATCAACTTTGGTTTGAAGTTTCTCCCTCCTTCTACTGGACCTCCCTTTACAGAGCATGCTTACTGTGATGCTGACTGGGCATCTGATCCTGACAACAGAAGGTCAACTTCTGGCGCAGCCATCTTTTCCAGGTCAAATTTAGTTTCTTGGAGGTCAAAGAAACAGCCTGTTGTTGAAAGGTCCAGTACAGAGGCTGAATATCGCAGTCTAGTCTTAGCCACTGCAGGATTAGGTAACTTCTGTCTGAACTACACATTCCTCATCACTCTCCAGTCATCTTTTGTGACAATCTAAGCACAATTGCTCTTGCTCACAATCCTGTTATGCACTCTCGAACTAAGCATATGGAACTGGATCTCTTCTTTGTTAGAGAAAAAGTTTGGGAGAAGCAACTTCAAGTGGTTCATGTTCCTGGCATTGATCAGAAGGCTGATATTTTGACAAAGGCTTTGACTCCTTGCAACTTTACTACTTACAGATCCAAGCTCAGACTGGCTGAAAAGTTTTCTTCCAACCTCCCATGAGCTTGCAGGGAGGTATAGGAGTACATTTACTCGATAGACTGTTTTTCCTTTCTTAGCTTCTATGTATAGGATTAACTACAGTTTATTGTACTGTTATAGTTAACTGACTAGAGTCAGTTGACAGTTACCTCTGTGTAACTGCCTATATAAACTGAGGTGTAACCTTTTCTCATTGGGTTGAATAATTTTTTACTTCACCTCAATTCTATTAGTGATATTTTCTCTCTAAGATTTCTATACCCCCCCGCCGGAAAAAAAATGACACTGTTTTGAAAGCCAAAAATGGGTTTTCCCAAAGCCTCGGTTTAACACCGCTACAGCCACTACTTTGGCCATGAAATGCATTGCTATTCAAGCTGTGCAGTGGCCCGTGGCTGCTTCTCACCGCTATTGCACACTTTTGATAAATGTTAACTAACCCACATGACTAAACATTAAAAGTTTATTGCGCCTTATTGGATAATAATCTATCAGGTTGTTCTATCTTTTATTAAGTGAAACTCTCAAGTATCCCTACCTTATATTCTTCATTAAATAACAATGGGGGAAAAAGCATTAAGGTTTAAGAAAATACCATATTAATATAGTGTTATTCTGCAGTTTTCAACTTATATGAAATATGGTCGTAAATAATCTGTCAAATTGCTATGTAAAGGGATGACTTAACACCAGTCACCAATAATGAGTCTGTTATAAGCTCATTCAAAAGAGAAATGCTAAGCCATTTCTCACCATCAAGATATGAATCAGACAAAAGAAATTGTCTATTAGATTGGCTAATTCATAGACAGAACCAAATAGTTACCTCTCTCCTATGATCCCGAGTAATGATCTTTTCTTCTTCAAAAAACCGCAGAGTTCGACGAAGTTGTTTTGTGTGTAATTTGAGGTCCTTTGCCAAGTCTTCTTCCCTAACCCATTGTCGTCTGAAATATTAAAAGAGTACAGTTAAACACCAAATTCAACAAATTAAACGACCCTGCATTCTTTCAACTACATATATAGTCAAGTTCAACCTACATCATTTTTTTTCCATTTTCTTTCATTTAATCTATTCTGCTTTCCCATTCTCTCTATTTCACTTAAAAATTCAAATAACTTCAATTCTCTTTATGTTTCCCTTCCTTTGTAACTGCGCACACGTATAAGTTCCATGGTTTAAAATTGCAGTGAATTGAGCTTCTTAAAGTCTCACAAAATCATTGTAACCACAGTCACAGCAGCATTTGCCCACAACTATTCGCTACTCAGCTACCAAAACTCAAAACCATGCGTTCTACTTTCAACAGAGCAAAACACCAAGGCATGTCTTCAAAAGCTGATAAAACAAGATGGAAAGCCGAACCTCGTGAGCGCGTCAAGAACCACCACAGCTATTCCCCTGTTATCACTCCTTCCCGTTTTGGGCTGATTATCTCCTGTGCTCGTAAGATCATCGTAGAAAGCCCTAGCCCCTAGTTTAATCAGCCTACGCACATTCATTCAACAAATTAAAACAAAAATTTATATATCCTGAATTATTTAGTGAATTGCAGCTCAAAAACCGCTTATTCTTCTTCTTTCTCTTTTTAATTTGATTAAACGCAACTTTTGGGCAGTTGAACTAGAGAGAGATGAATCATTACTTGTTGTAGGGTTCAATCATCGATTCGACGTGGTTTAGGGTTTTAGCACAAAAGTTAGAGTTCTAGAGAGCAAGGTGGGTGCAGTTCGTTGAATGACAAGTCGAGAGACCTCTGCCCCGAGAATTTCGATTTCAATAACTGCTGCAAGAACAAGTATTAAGACTTTGTCAACGGCGTTTATATAGAGGGGAGTGGAACGAACTAGAGACGCTTTCGTTGTCGTGGATGATGGATGTGCCTTTCGTTTCGGGCTTTATCCATTTCCGCGGCTTAGCCTTACAACTCTTGGATCTGACTAGGCTACGGGGAAAAAAAATCTTTGAATTCGTCGATATTTTAAATGAATTTATTTAGGTATTGTGATTTTTGAATTTCTAAAAAAATTATCTGTTGGTGTCGTAAAATCTATTTATTTCAATATATTTAAGTAAAAAATAGTACAGACTAAAATATATATAAAAAATAAATGGAATGACATTTTTGTAAAATCGTTCTGTTGTTTTAGTTTTAAAGTGGATTTAATTAAAATTAATGTCGTGATTTTTTTATAAATGCATCTGAAATTCGCATTTTACACATAATTATTTGGGATTTGAAATAGATTTAGTATACGAAAACATTTAAATACCTTGAAATTTTAATTTAGTGAAAATTGAACGATTTTGTAGGAAATTAAGTTGAGGTTCTGATTTTAAAAAGAGAGAAAATTATTATAATTAATATGGTTTATACCAAAAAAGTCAATGAAATACAAATAAATAGTATTGGTTAAATAAATTATAAATTTAATTGTGTGTTCTAGATAATTGAATGACATGACTTTTGTTTATTTTTCTCCTAATCATCATCATATAAGCATGAAAGGAATAGGTGTTACAACTCCTTAAGAAAATCTACTTCTCCCTTAATTTTTGAACCACGAGAGGTATCTTATTAAAATGAAATATTTTCATATTCATTTTAAAGGTCTTTTAAAAGCCACATAATAAAATTTAAGTCAATATCTTCAAAGTTTTGTGAATTCCTTTTAGTTTCACTTCTAGATGTCTCTCTATGGCAAAAATGTTGCAAAAATTGAGTCATTCAAATTTTTGTTGAAGGATTTAAACAACATTGTCTTACTTTTTCAAGGTTTATAGACTAATGAAAGATACTCTTGTTACATATACTCGGTTGCCTCAAATCTAAATATTTTTATTTATTTATTTATTTTAAGAACATCGAGTTACTATATCTTAAGAATAATGAATCACAAACTATAAAAAATACATATATCAATAATTATGAACACATCGTCTTTTAGTCAAATGTTCTATTTTAACCTATAAAAAATACATTATCCAACTATGATCACAAACTCACCTATCCAACATAAGAGAAACCAAACAATCTACTCAACATTATCGTTGCAAAGTATATTTGCAGCCAAATAATTCGTTGTATATAAAACCACACGTGTTTAGGCACTTAACAATCATATGTGCCTTGATCATCTTTCTAAATCTTAGTAACCAACCAGTTGAGATTCATGTGAAACCCACATGTTTTTACTCTCATCTCTTCTTTTATACTATGTTTTCAGCTGTATTAAACAAAGCCTAATTTAATTGAAGTTAGAGTCCAACTAGCAAAGAGAGTTGGATTTAAGTTATCCACAACTTTTAAAACATAGTCATGTTGAGTTTGGGATTATAACCTTTTGAACTTGGCTCTGATCTCATAAAGTCATATATATAAAAGTTGAAAGATTTTTTTTAATTATAAAAATTATTAATTAATATTTTATAATCAAATAACTTAAATCATAATAATCATTAAACAAAAAAGTTAAAATTATACAATTAACTAAAAATACAATTTAATTCTTAATTTGTTAGTTTTTTGTTATTGTTTTTATATATTATTTGAATTTAAATATACTAATATATTGATATATGTTTTATTCTAAATATAAGTAAATCAATTTTTTTATAAAAAAAGTGAGATGCATTTTAAGAAATTGTTTTCTAACTTGAAAAATCTAACAGGATGTTTTTTTTTTCTTTTTTTTATTTTTATTATTTATAAATCCAACTTTAAACTTACTAAAAATAAACTCATAGAAAAAATATATATTTAATGAAAAAAATATTGTGTTTGATCATTTTCGTTTGAAATTTTTTATCAGATCATGACAACGTTGAAATAATGAGAATCATGCAACAAGTACATGATTATTTGAATTTAAATATACTAATATATATTTTATTTTAAATATAAGTATCAGATTCTTTAAAAAATGTGAGATGCATTTTAAGGAATTGTTGTCTAACTTGAAAAATCTAATAGGATGTTGTTTTATTATTATTATTATTTATAAATCCAACTTTAAACTTACTAAAAATAAACTCATAAAATTAACATAATAATGTAAGATTTATTGTGTTAAAAAAATATTTAATGAGAAAATATTGTATTTGATTATTTTGGTTTGTAAAATTTTATGAGATCACGTAATGAGAATCATGCAACAAGTACATGATTATGATTAGTTTACCATCCTTTTTTTATTTATTTATAATTAACTTAGCCAAAAATTGAAAGCAGTGACACATCTTTAGATGAAGGCATTTGGCGTTTGCATTGCCAAAGTAGGGCACACAGGAACAGACGACACCGATAGGGCACTCTATCGTCATCGCTTGTCAAGGCGTGACCCAAGCATCCTACTACTGCGCTACCTCCTCTATAAATAACGCATCACTTCAGCTATCTCAAAGGGAGACACACAAGAGAAGAGAGAGAGAGAGAGAGATTCCTATTTCCTAGATTCGAATTCGATTCCCATTTCTCACTCTTTCTTTCCTCCATGGCGAAGCCTCGCAAGCCCAAGAACAACGAAGACCCGAAGCCCGAAAACTCCGGCGCCGTAGTTCACCACCAAAAGCTATGCCTCTCCATCGACATCGACAAACGCCAAGTCCACGGGTTCGCAATTCTCTTTTCCCCCTTTCCGTTACTCGATAAATTAGCATTTACTGTTCGCGACTGTTGTAAATTAGGTTTTATCACCGCTGAGATTGTGTTCGTGATCGCGTTGTCAAAATCGACCTAGAACTTGATTCGAGTTAATTTTTAACATGCAGGTACACTGAATTGGAGATTGCGGTGCCTGAGATTGGGATCGTAGGGTTGCACGCGGAGAATTTAGGGATTGAGAGTGTTTGTGTTGACGGCGAGCCAACGGAGTTCGAGTATTACCCGCACCATCAGCAGCAGGGGGAGGATGAGAAGAGGTTTAGCTCCGTGTGTTCTCCTAGCTCTGCTGCCGATGCTGCTGTCTCAGTGTACATGTCCGCTCTTGAGAAGGAATTGGTTCCCAATTTGCTCATTAATTGTTGCAAACCTTCCAAGGCTGAAAGTGAACAACAGCAGGAGCAACAACCCACTTCTGAGAACGGGTTTCACTCTTCGGCTGAGCCCAAGCAGGTTATAGTTGCTAACTTTGAACTCTTGCTTCCAGTGCTGTGCCGGATGCTGAGCAATTTTTGAGAGTTCTGTTACACGAGACTCGTAAACCCTATGCATAGCAACTGAATTTTAAATATTGGAGTAATTGGCTGATTTAGTCCCTAAAACCGTGACTCGTTGTCACTTTAGTCCTTAGATTTAACGAAATAAAATGTCATCGTCTCATCTTTATCTCCCTAAATCTAACCGTCATTTTGGTCACTGAACATATGCTGATATTATTACTTAAGTCACACGTAGCATGTAACTTTGGACCAATGTGAGTGATAAAATACAATTTCAGGGTTTTGAATTTTGTTAAATTTAGGGACTAAAATGACAACGAATCATAATTTTGGCTCTAAATTTGTTATTTACTTGTAAATAATGTGTACATATTCGTAATTATTATGATTTATTTAAGTAATTAAGCACTGGCTGAATTTTATAATATGTGTGTCTGCATTATGTATCAGTTGAATTGAATTTTTTAATGTATGTATATATTTATAATTGTGATATGATCGTATTTTTTAATTATCGCTGCCAGCCTGCCACGTGTAGGGCCCATATTATGTAAATTGCGGTTGCATTTTTTTTTGTTGCTATCCTTGATATTGTGGGAAATAGTGGACAAATGTGGCCACAATTGCCGTTGTGATGTGCTTGTGCCGTTGTGGAGAGTCCACCAAAAAACCTTGATGTGTCTGAAATTGTAGTTGCAGATGATTTTTCAAAACCTTGTACCTAAGTCCATAGTAACAACTAACAGCCTAATTTATGAACATTCTCCTCTGCTTGGATTTTTCACATGTTTTATCAAGATATTGCATGTTTCTATTTATAATGGGTCACCATGGCTAATGTTTTTTCAAAATATTCTGCCTATTTAGCCTTTTGATATCTGTGTTTTTCGCCTACTCATTGTAAGGAATGGGTTCTTGTTTTTGATTGTTGATAGTGTAGTATCCTTCCCTGAAAATATGGCAGTTAAATGTGAGAAATGAGTAGTTGTGGTGAGGTTTACTATTTGTGTTTTCTCATGTAGGTTGATGTTGGGTGCAGAATGTGAGAACTGTTCGTATTGACTATTGGATAGAGAAGGCAGAGACAGGAATACACTTCAGAAATAATCTTCTTCATACTGATAATCAGATAAGGAGAGCAAGGTGTTGGTTCCCATGTATAGATGACAATTCACAACGATGCTGGTATGAACTATTAACTCTTTTCCATTTGTGTGTAGCCATACACCAGGTCCATGCTCACATTTGTAATAACAATATTTACTGTTCAATGCTTGAAGTAATTATTGTCGTTTTATTCATGTTTAGCTATGACCTGGAGTTCACAGTAGCATACAATCTTGTGGCTGTCAGTACAGGAAGCTTGCTTTATCAGGTATCAATGAATGATACTGATGTTCTGTTATTTTAGTTCTGAAAGCATGAAAAATACTATTTTTTAACAAGCTGATAATATTTTGGATAAGCGCATTAATGTTCTGTCAAGTCAAGTCAGGTTGGGAATTGGAATTTCTATTGTTTCCAACAACTGGGCAATTGGAGTATGGCTACTTTCGGTTTTTCATTTCTTATAATCGACAGATGTTAGATGATGATAGGCTTCAAATTCAATCAATATTTTTCTTTGGGAATATTCATTGTTGAAAATGACAGGATTTTGACTGCTGTGATAGAACTATTGAAAAATGCAAATTGCTAATTTTGTAAATATTGGAAATAGTTCTTTCCTTTGGATGGTCAGTGTTGCTCACTTTTGCTGCCTAATACTTAAGCTTTAGATTGCTGTTAAAACAGTGAAATAGCTGTTGTGGCTTTGTTTTTATACACGGCATGTTGTGGTTTCCAATCTGTTTATTCATAATTTGTTAACTGGACCCTTGACATAAAGGAAGAATGTTGTACAATTTGAATTGCTACTTGCTTTTCCAGTAAGTTATGTTTTTCGATATTGTGAGGCCCTTTAAAACATTCAAGGATTGAATCTGCTATTTTCTATTTTTTCCTCTTCCTCTTTGGATTGGATGCAGCCTTCCACTTTTTTTCCCTTGTTTTCTTTTTCTTCAATGATTAGATTCATCTAAAATATAACCTTATCTGTTCCTGTATCTGTTATTTTGACACAACTCTGACATAGTGATATGACCTGGATTTCATATGTGGCTGATCTTGATTTGCGGGTTTATTCTGAATAAGCCATTTTTGGTTATCACTATCACTTTGTTGGGTAGTTAATGCAACTCTGCAACACTTTGGGCTGGATATTGGTTTCTGGTAGGTGACATTTATTTGCGGTGATAGCTTAGTTGGGAGAGCGTCAGATTGAAGATCTGAAGGTCGCATGTTCAATCCATGCTCACCGCACCTCTAGGGTCAAGGATTTATGTTAGCCAGATTTCTTATCCAAGGGATTTGGCTTGTATTATTTAGCTTCATTTTGAAGAGTTCATTTTATTTTCACAAAAATTTGAAGCAGCATCACACTTTTTCTTGTACTACCATTTCGGGGAAGAGAAACAGAAAGGAAGAATGCTTTTTGTCCAAGTTGGAAAACAAAAGTATATGATTGATTTTTTCCTTTTCTTGATTCTATTCTCTACATGCAATGGGATATAAACTATGTATGATACCCTGTTCTGCTCCCCCCCCTGGCATTTTAGGGAATTTTCTATCCTCTCTGTTGTAATTCTTCTCTTTTGTCTCTAATAAAATTTCTAGTTCTATAAGAAAATTTAATGGGTTATATGCCTTGCAGAGTTAAATTTGTATATGATGTTTAAACCTCCTTTATTTTTCAGGTCTTAAGCAAGGACAATCCTCCTCAGAAAACTTATGTCTATAAACTGGATGTTCCAGTTGCTGCAAGGTGGATATCTTTGGCTGTTGCCCCATTTGAAATTCTTCCTGATCACCAATTTAGCCTTATATCACATATGTGTTCTCTGCCTAATCTGTCAAAGATGCGGAATACAGTGGATTTTTTCCACAGTGCCTTCAGGTTTGACATGTGATAGCTGCAATTTAACTAGCCTGAAACAGGTGGTTTTTTTCATCATAAAATTGTATAATGATTAAATAGTTGGATTTTTATTGGTGAGCAGCTGCTATAAGGATTATCTTTCTGTAGACTTCCCATTTGACTCATATACACAAGTTTTCATAGAGCCAGAGATGGCAGTGTCTTCATTGAGTTTAGGAGCCTCTATGAGTGTATTTAGTTCTCAAGTTTTGTTTGATGAGAAGGTTATTGACCAGGTCAGTTCACTACTTGAATTCTTTTATTTGATTTTGTATTTTTTCTAATTAATCTCTTTCTGAATGAATAAAAAACTGTTTTTCTTGCACACAAGGCTTTTTTTCTTATGATATGCCTGCTTAATGACCTGTCTTAGTCTTTGTTGACAGACTATTGATACAAGGGTAAAACTTGCATATGCTCTCGCAAGACAGTGGTTTGGTGTGTACATCACTCCTGAGGCACCAAATGATGGTAATTTATCAGAGTATATTTTGATTGTTGTTTTGATTTGATTTGTTTCTTTGTAAATTCAGCAGATTGTGTTTCCTCTAGTGTGATTGGTGAATGCTTTGCAATTTGCAGAGTGGCTCTTGGATGGACTTGCTGGTTTCTTGACAGATTTTTTTATTAAGAAACATTTGGGAAATAATGAGGCACGGTACAGGAGATACAAGGTTTGTTTTTCTTTCTTGGTTAGTCTGATCTATGTGAAGGTTAACTTATCATGCATTAGACTGTAAAAAAATTATGAACTTGTTGTTCTCTTTATTGCTGTCTAAAAATGTTGCTGCTGCAATGCTATTATTGGGGAGTCGATGCTCTGGAGTTTTGAGTGTTCATGTATTCTTAAATATATTCTTAGGCCTGGTTGCTGTTAATGGCTTTTTCCCCCACTGTTTTTATTTTTTCTGCTCTGCAGATTTGTTTCAATTTATTAATATTCTACAGCTACTTAGTTTCAAATGCCTGAGGCATTCTTCTTTTGTTTTTGCTTGGATTTTTTATTCTTCTAATTTTTGGACATAGATGACCGCAGCAAAGTTTTTCACTTGGATATCATTTCATATTTGAACATGCTTGATTTGTGTCAGTCTAGGTTGAGGCCATGGAGCATTATAAATGAGTTGAAAGTGCAGCAGTTAAATATGCTAATCTCATTTTTCACATGCTCTTGTAAATCAATCTGCAGGCAAATTGTGCTGTTTGCAAAGTTGATAATGGTGGAGCGACAGCTTTGAGCTGTTCAGCTTCCTGTAAAGATTTATATGGAACTCAGTGCATTGGTTTGTATGGAAAAATAAGATCATGGAAGTCTGTAAGTATTTTCCTTTCCTGTACTTCTCCCCCTTGTTGTATTCATATAGCAACCTGTGCAGTAATGTGTTTCCCACTTTTCTTATTTAGTATTGAATTAGATATATAAATTTTTACCCTTTTTCAGGTGGCAGCTCTTCAGATGTTGGAAAAACAAATGGGTCCTGAATCTTTTCGTAGAGTGAGAGCCATTGACATTTACATTATTTGTCCTTCTGACCATTTTACATATGCTGGATGTATCTTAATTTGTCATTTGGTTCATTTTTGGTGGTCATGTATATTTGTAATTTCTTTTGGATATCTGATGTGATGTGAGACTTAGGTTGGAGAAATATACTCTTATATCCCTAAATATAAGACACTTATAATTAATTCCCACACATTAAGATTGTTGGTTAATTTAGTTAATAACATTAAATTTGTTTGTAATTGTAAAATTTCCAAATTACCCCTAAAATTTTTGGGATTAGTTATATCACTTTTCCCCACTTGATTACTTTCCACCTAAACAAGGAATGTATGGAGAAAGAGTATTTTTAGTGGATTTTTAATTTTTAAAACTAAACTCTTCAATTCTCCAATCGTCATAAGAGAGAGAAACACAATTCATAGTATTTATGGAGTAAAATAATTAATGGTATTTTGGTAAAAAAAATAGGGAAGGCTAGAAAAGAGTCTTATAAAAAGGGACAAGGAAACTTGAGTTTCTTTTATTTAGAGGGAACGGATGGAGTATTATTTTGACTTCTTGTTTAATTATATGTGCTAGATTAATTTATTTCAAAATGTCTTTGTCCTCTCTCTTTACTGATTCAATGAGTCAATGACATTGATTTTGAAAACATTGATGTTCTTATTCACTGAAAAAATGGGTAAATGATATGCAAGTTACTTGGGTTCCGGTTATTTGTTATGCATTATCTGTAGGCTATGTTGAAGAATGTTTAGATGATTGTTGGCTGATACTCTGACAGATGTCAAAGAATAGTTGTGGAATCTAGTGTGTTAGTTTTTATGTGTATTAAAATATACTTAGTGATTAACTTAGGTGGAAGCATTACTTGAGATACTTTTAGTGGTCTCCTTGCATATGAGACCTTTTCCTGTTCATGATCTGCCATAATTGTTTTCCTGTGCCTTTTGTTTTTGTTGTCATTACTCATGAAGTTTTTTCCTCTTTATTTCCCCCCTGGAAGTTATATGTTTGATTGAGAGGTTTGATGATATTGTTTCCCTTGTTATCAATGTGTAGATTTTGCAAACTATAGTTTCTCGTGCTCAAGATAAAACTCGTTCCATAAAGACTCTTAGTACTAAGGAGGTAATCTGCTTTTGGTTGTGTAAATTCTGTGACTTATTTTCTGCATGTAGGTTCTATGAAATTATCTTGAAGATATAAGAGCTGTAAATTTTTTTTTCTGAAATTAGCTTCATTAACAGAATTTTTTTCTTGTAATCTCACTTGAAACTGAGAAATATTAATGTAGTTTAATCTTCAATGTTGTATTAACTGAAGCATCTTATTCTTGACGGGTTTTGCTTGTCAATATAATGTGGATCTGATCATTTTTTTCAATATGCAGTTTCGACATTTTGCTAACAAGGTTGGGAATCTTGAACGCCCATTTCTTAAAGATTTCTTTCCTCGGTGGGTTGGTTCTTGTGGATGTCCTGTTTTAAGGTATAAAATAAGGATTTACTCATTACTATTTATTTCATTTTTGGAATTCTTTCTGCTCATGTATTCTGATGAGTTACTTGCTGTTGCTAAGGATGGGGTTTTCCTATAATAAAAGGAAGAATATGGTTGAATTGGCTGTGCTGCGGGGATGTACAGCATTGCAGACTTCAAATACATCCATTCTTGATATTAATCCAGATACAGAAACTCGAGATGGAGATACTGGATGGCCTGGTATGATGAGCATCAGGGTATATGAACTTGATGGTATGTATGACCATCCAATTCTACCAATGGCTGGAGATGCATGGCAACTATTGGAAATACAATGCCACTCAAAGCTTGCTGCTAGACGCTTTCAGAAGCCCAAGAAAGGTTTAAAACTTGATGGGTCTGATGATAATGGTGATGTGCCTTCCATGGATATGCGTTCAAAGTAAAAATAAGTTTCCTTTCTCTTTTTTTTTCATCTGTGGTTGTTGTCTTTGAGTTTCTGACAATTTCTCTGTTATGGCAGTACCGAGTCCCCTTTATTATGGATTAGAGCAGATCCTGATATGGAGTACCTTGCTGAGGTTCATTTTAACCAACCAGTTCAGATGTGGGTAAGGATAAAATTGTGGTAGACTGGTAGGGGGGCAGCCAGTTGATTCTGTGGAGTTGTTATTGTGATATAGTATTTTGCCACCCTATGAGAGGCACTGCATATGTTCAATTATTTAGGTCCTCTTTCTGGGTTTATGTATACAACTAGTTTACTTATCATATGGTAAGAACTTTAGGAGGACCACATAATGAAATCTAGTTATTGTAATTGAAGACCTCCTATGGCCACCACAAACCCCACACCAGAAGCCCATACTTCCAATCTATCTGTTTCTAAGTGTTCCTTTTAAGTTGTGCATCGTACCACTATTTCTTGAACCTTTTTTCATTCAATTGAGGAAACAGGAAGGCTTGATTACATAAAACATGCTATGATGCAATGTTTTGTAATCATGCTCAATCATGCTCTTTAACCTTTTTTATTCTCTCTTCTTGGCTTTTTTTTAGAAACAAATCATGCTCATTCATTTGTGATGGTGTTTGTATTTTGTACCTTTCACTATCATAGTCTTTTGTAGTTATTTATTGATTCTAGACATTTGGCTTCTTCTTTTAGATCAATCAATTAGAGAAGGACAAAGATGTTATTGCTCAGGCACAAGCAATTGCAGCCCTTGAGGCATCCCCACAGCTATCATTTTCTATTGTTAATGCCCTAAATAATTTTCTCAGTGACTCCAAGGTGATATACTTTCTGTAATATATTTTCAATAATTGTTTTTAAACCTGTAACTAATATCTGGGAGTCTTTTGGTTCTAACTCAAGGCTTTTTGGAGAGTACGGATCGAAGCGGCATTTGCATTGGCAAATTCAGCATCTGAGGTATTCAAAGCTAGGTTACTTATTGCATTATAACTTTATGAAATACCGGTAGATTGTGAAATTCATATTACAGCCATGAGTCGAGTGGGAATCAACTAGGCTGTCTTTAATTTACCGAATAGTTTCAGTGTTGTCAGATCTGGTTTTGATATAATTATGGAATTTTGATAATTTGCCAAGTGCTGGTATATCAAATCTCTGCACCTAAGAAATAATATTCACTAGTGTTTTTTTTCTTCAAAATTTGGTACAATGCTGAACTTAAAATGGAAGATTTATGCCTTTTAAGTATGCCATGCATCTGGTTGCATTTACAACTTTGAAATCCATTCAAGAGGAGTTCATGTTCATGAATATCTGTGATGCCATATATATGACTTATTGTAGCCTTAGCATCACTGTATCAATAAAGTTCATGGATATAGTTATTTGAAATGTGAATCTGAATAATAAACATGCCATATGGTCTACAAATTCAAATCATTGTTGATGCTTGGTTACAAAATGCAGATGGTTGTATCTAATTATGGCGTTATTTCATTGTTTAACAGGAAACTGATTTTTCTGGTCTACTCCATCTGATGAAATTTTACAAGAGTCGAAGGTTTGATACTGACATTGGACTGCCAAAGTAAGACTACCGAAATTATTATTTCATTTTATCTCATTCAACTTTCACAATACGAAGTGACTCTTATTGGTATACTACTCTTGCCAGGCCAAACGATTTTCATGACTTTGCCGAGTATTTTGTTCTTGAGGTAATGCAAGGAGGTAGGATGTGTAAGTTAGGTCCAATGTGATGTGATTACTTGTGTTCTGAATTTGTATTTATATTTAAGAAAATATTTATACATAATTATATATTATGTAATAGACACACACACACACACACGTATTCAGAATAGCGGCCATCCAACAATAGCATTTGTTGGGGGCTGCCACTTCACACCCATTGTTTCTATGCTCCTAAAGTTATAATACTTCTATGAGCAATTCAAAATGATTTCCAAATAAGTGCCTGACATTTCTTAGATACCGTATGATCTTAATCTTCATCTTCATAGTCATTTAAATTTAATTTTGTTTTATTTATTTATTTTATGATTCTCAATCTGGTTCTCTTCTTTGTTTCAGTCTTCTTTTAGTGGCTAAAGGCTGAAGCTTGCTGTGTGCTCTGTTGTTGTTGTTGTTGGGTTTTAGTGGGTTCTGCCTTCTGTGTGCTCCTTTTTCTTTTGTTTTAGTTTTTATGCTGTCTAAACTTTTGTGCATTATGAAGTATGTATATTATTTGAAACTTACGATTTGTGTTATCATATGATGATCCGGTGGCCTCCCCCATTCCAATGTTGAAGCTTGATTTTTGTTTCTGTGATTGCTCTACTTCCTTGAACTTTCCTGCCCTTGTCCTTTTACAAATTTTAATGTTATCCATGGATTCTGCCCTTATCCATTGCTGTGATTATTTGTATTTTTTTTCTTGGCCAATGGTTTTTTGTTTTTCACAAATGAATAATGAATGTCCCTTGCTGTTTAAAATCGGTTAATAAGTTATCTTTGTGCGTCTATGGTAATTCTGACCATTTATGCATATTCTGCTTGTGACTAAATAATAAATAGTTGTTTATTGATTTATTTTTAAAACTTGGCCAGTAATTTTTTGTTTAATAAATGGCTGTTGTAGGCTATTCCACATGCTGTTGCTATGGTTAGAGCTGCTGACAAGAAAAGCCCAAGAGAGGCTATCGAGTTTGTTTTACAGCTATTGAAGGTAATTGTTTACTTCTTGCTGCATGCATTAATCTCTTAATAGTAGCTAATGTGACATTGGCATCAAGAGTTATATCCATGAAATGTAAATAGTGAATGCATTAATATTTATAGTGTCTTGTCTGAATAATCCTCTGCTTGATGATGTGAATGGGATTCGTGTTAAATGAGCTTTATTCATCAAGTTATACTTGTGATTTTAGAAGGGAATATTTGAGACTCTGAAATTGAAATTAATATGTGGCAGTCACGCATTTTGAAGTCTACAACCAATATCACTAGAGAGGCTTCTTCTTTCTTTGATTCTCTCTAGTATTTTTATTTTTCCATTCTGTTCTCTGTTTATATTTTTTTCTGTACTGTCTTGTTAACCGTATATAATGCATGTCTTGTTCTATATATAAATGCATTTTGTATGGTTGCCATGCAGTACACCATTTGCCACAGTGCTGTCTTCCATAATTCTATGGCTGATTTTTGGTTTCTCTCCATAAACTGCAATCTACCATTGATAATACTGTAGCTGGCCAATTTTATCCTTATTTTATATTTAGGAATCGGCTACCCAAAAAAATGGGTAATCAATTAACTTTCACTGATTCTGTCTGCTTTTTGGTCCCTTATGCTATTTTGAAATATTGCATAATTTTTGGTTACTCATATGGCACACATCACTGCACTAAGGATTCATGATATGCTGGTTGGGCAGGATTATTATTATTGGGATGTTTTCTTGCTTTTAGTTATATAAAAGTTGTATGATCAGCTTTGTGGCTCATGTCATTTTTATCCTCTTATTTTTTCAGTACAATGACAACAATGGGAACCCTTACTCAGATGTATTCTGGCTTGCTGCATTAGTCCAGTCAGTTGGTGAGCTTGAGTTTGGGCAACAGGTTCATAGACTATTCCTTTTGCTGATTCTCATGGTCACCTTTATGGATTAATATGCTGATCTGAGCTTGCTGGGTCTATTTTGTTTTACATTTACCAAGTACATAGCTCCTTAAGTACCTTTCAATTAACTAAAATACTAGTTCTTGAGTATAGGCTATAACAACTATGCAAAGGTTGCTTGCTTTGTAGTCTATATATTTTTTTATCAGTTGTTGATTTATATTTATCATTGATATAATCTTAATCTTTGTAACATTACTCAACCTGATTTTGAGTATTAGGCTTCTTTCTGACTGAAACTGTTGACAGAGTATTCTCTTACTGTCATCACTCCTCAAACGCATTGACCGGCTTCTACAATTTGATAGGTGTCATTCCTTTCTATGCTGGATTTATTAATTTTATTTGTAACTATAATTTACATTTCTGGTAATGTCTTCTGCTAGTCTCATGCCAAGCTACAATGGAATCTTGACTATCAGTTGTATCCGGACATTGACCCAGATTGCATTAAAGCTTTCAGGGTTCATTCCTCTTGTAAGTACCTTGTCATTGAGATTCAAACTGCTGTTCAAAGGTTGGCATGAAGATACTTAATGCTTCAGCTTTAATACAGGATCGAGTTTATGGACTTGTAAAGCCTTTTCGGGACATAAAGGCATTGTGGCAAGTTCGAATTGAAGCAAGTAGAGCACTCCTTGATCTTGAATTCCACTGCAAGGGCATGGATTCAGCTTTGCTTTTATTTATCAAATACATAGAGGAGGAGCATTCCTTAAGAGGTTGTAAATCTTTTCCCTGAGAGAGGATTTATAGATGATGTGTGACAAACTAAAAATTTGGTTCAGAATGGTAGAATTAAAATTATTTATAGAAATGTTTCTAAAGTTGGACAAATTTCAAAACATATGTAGATTGTGCAAAATAGTTATTGTTTAAATCTTGATATAAGTTTTACATTAAAAAATTTCTATAGAGCAAGGGAGAGAAAAATATAGTAAATAGCTTTATTATCACCTAGTAATGGTTACCTTTGAGCTAGGTTTGATTTTTTTTTTTTTCAAATTTTTAGTCATTATCATACAAGTTTTTGTATCTGATCAACTGATCTAGTGGCACATAATTATCTTGTTTTTTAAGGTTGACAACCTTCTGAAAGAAGCACTCCTGCTTCTCTATTTTTTCCTTTCATTTCATCTATAGTTTCCCCTTTTTTATGTATAGGAAATTTTACATTCGTTTATTGCAGGGCAGTTAAAACTAGCCACCCATGTTATGAGGCTATGTCAGATGAGAGATGGATTGAATTCAAATGACGAAATTACAAGCCAAACTCTTGTCTCTATGCTTAATTTACTGGAAGGGCGTATAGCTTTTAATAATGCCTTTCTCCGGCATTACTTGTTCTGCATATTACAAATACTTGCAAGAAGGTACATGTTTCTTTCAGAAATGAAATGCTAGCTTGCTGATTTTGCAGCTAATCTGTTGTTTGAATATTACTGGTAACTGCTAAAACAAAAGTAATTCTTTTTTTATTTGTAACTTACCAATTGTTTCATTTCACTTTTCAAGAAAATAATTTGTTGTGAAATGATTTTTTTTTTTTGTCTTAGTCCAGACTATTAACCATTTCTTACCTATATATATTTTGTCAATTTTTGTAATTCAATGAATTTTTGGACATTAGTAGAAAATTTATTCCAGCTGATGTTGAGAGTAACTTCAATAATATATGATCTAAGCTTAATTTCAATTGGAATGGTTCCTTTCCTATGTTGTTACTAGTTCTGATTTTACTTGATAACTTTCCCTAGGAAATGAATCTCATCTAGAATATAATGGCCTGGTTGGTTTGACAAAATGTTTTGTTTCTGTTCCTGATTTTACCAAAATACTATTTCACCATCTCCTGTATTTAAATACATGAGATGGTGAAACAGTGTTGTTTTTGTCATTTGATATACATGTCTTAGGAAGCATGAAGTTAAATGAGAGTAAATTGATATTTTTGTAATTATTGGTGAAAACTGATTTTCTCGATCAGCATCTTAATATTTTATAGTCAGTTACCGTTTTTCACTTTACTGCTATTTCTGTAAAAAATAACGTCCTGTTGATGAGCTTAGGTGATGCTAAACAATGCTACTTGGTTTTGGGTGTGGTTATATATTTACACTGAAGTTTTTGTATGTATCTGAAAAAAGACTATTTCACTACAACTTTAATCTGTACTTTTGTCTGCAGACACCCAACTCTTCATGGGATTCCCAGAGAAAATAGAATGCTGCATATGAGTCTTACAGAAGCTAGTAACTATCAAAAGAACATGCTTGCTCTTGATTCAGAAAGCAAACCTTTGGATCTGCCAAGCTCTATTGATGATCTTACACAAAATTTGGGCCCGACAATGGAGGGCTTGAGGGACGCACTTGATGAAGCTCCTAAGGACCAACCTTGTGAAGCTCCCACACAGGTGCACCTTGAAGCTCTAAAGGAAGCGTCCCTTGAGAAGCCCAAAGAGGTATTTACTGAATTTCCCCAGGAAGCACCAATTGAAGCTCCAAATGAAATTTCTAAGGAGGCTGATACTGTATCCAATAGCCATGAAAGAAAGAGACCCATTAAAATCAAGGTCAAACAATCTTCTGCCACCAGTAGGGCTGATACTGATAATCAGGTGGTTGAACGTTCTTTAGGTGGTCGTAATGAAATGGATCATGGAGCTAGCAGTTCAGTTTCTGTAGATGCACCCCAGAGGAATTTTGCTGAGACTGTTAGCATCAGTAATCACAATATTGATGAAGTTAATTCTTGGCATGATCGCGGTTCACGCATGACTGCCAGCATTGGTAGTGCAAAGTTTTTGAGTGATGGTGATGAATTGGTCAAAGAACTCCAGTGCACTGCTGATTCAAGTATAGTTTATTCACAACCTCAGCCAGAAGATCCATCATCATCCAGTATTATCCAGGATAACAATATAGATGCTGATGCACGACGATATGCCAGCCTTCAAACTCTTTCAGTTGCAAGATTTGATCCTGACGGAGAACCATTAGGTAAAGAAATTTCTGCTCGGGGGAAAGAAAAGCACAAAAGCAAGGAAAAGAAACGGAAACGGGAAAGTAATAAAGGACACCATGATGATCCAGAGTATTTGGAGCGCAAACGATTAAAGAAAGAGAAAAAACGTAGGGAAAAAGAACTGGCAAAACTTCAGAGTGATGAAGCGAAGAGATCCTCCATAGATATGTCAAGCAAGAAAGAGGAGCCTGTAGTGGACGTTGTTGCTAGACAGGTTACATCTGTTGAACCCACTGGATATGATTCTAAATTAGAAATAAAAAAGATAGATACCACCAAACCGGAGCCATCTGAAGGCACATCTGGTGCACCAAAAATTCGAATTAAAATTAAAAACCGAATGCTCAGCAAGCCCTAGAGAATATAATGTCCTATATTTTGTAGATGTTAGAATGAAAATTACAACGCCTTCATATTTTTTAGGTTGTATTTTTTTTTTCATATCCGGCTTAGTAGACCACTTAGGTACATACAATTGTTGATTCAATGAGCTTTATTCGTTGGTAGTTAACTGATTTTAAAGATATATATGATTGCAATTTCAATCATGCAATTTAAGATTGCTATCGATGGATAGGATTTGGCTTTCTTCAGAGCGGCATAATTTGTAAATGAAGCTAGCTTATTACGAGGTTGTTTGGGATATTGTTGTAAATTTGTAACTCTTAAGTTGTAAATTTATAATTATGTTGTGTTCTCTCAAGTAATGCCTTATTTTTGGTCATATTTTAGGTATTGCTTGCAATTTTAAATCTTGCAAAGATCGTTTGTGGGTTTAGTATCTCACACACAAGAGATGGTAAATCTTGCGGTAAAAATGATGTCTACGCCATTATGATTTTTGTTTTAGACACGGCTTTCAAATGTGCTTCATATTTCTTGGATGACCAAATCTGTTGTTTTGTAC
Organism: Glycine max; assembly: GCF_000004515.6. Lineage (NCBI taxonomy): Eukaryota > Viridiplantae > Streptophyta > Magnoliopsida > Fabales > Fabaceae > Glycine > Glycine max. The sequence continues at coordinate 9,708,965 of NC_038253.2, read as the reverse complement.
GTCTGTTGCATTATTTCTTGTGGGTTTACATGAATTTAAGTAATCCTAATAAGGCTTAAATACGTTTTAGGGTCTCAAATTTGGGACACTTTTGGTTTTGGTCCCTCATTAAATATTTGCTTCTTCTAGTTGCTCAAATTTGTAAAATGTTTTAGTCTCCCAAAGTGTATTTGAGGGGACTGAAAAAGCATATTTTGTGATTTTGAGGTTGATGTATGTTATTCTAACATGATAACATAAGGGATATAGTGTCAAAACATCAAAAGTGGTGGAAACGATTTTTCTTCCTGTTTAACCGGCTATCTTTATATTTTTGCTGAATAGGTGAGTACTCTAACGGTGCAAGTGCAACACGTAATAAAATGTTCCTTATTATTAAGATACTTCGTTAGAGATATGTACTTTAAAGTCCAATTTATCCTTAATTACTGCTTTTAAGCCGAAAATGTGGTCACTAAATATGTCTTCTGCTAGAAAGCCAAATATCGACTTAAAGCATCTTCATGAGGTGAGTGTTGTTAAGGAATGATTGCCAAACAAATACTACCATTATTAGGTAATGAAGTGGGAGTGTGTGAGTTATTTCTATAAACAACAATAGAGACCACAAATCCACAATACTGTAAAAATAAAGATAATCTTAAATAAAATGCTGATATTGTTCTATGGATTTTTTTTACTGAATTTTTTATGGATCTTTTGCCGTTAGTATTATTGGTTAATCTTCAAATGGAATTTATTTGCAACTAAGAATTGAATAGAGTCGTAATTTCGGAAAACATCAGATTTAGGTCCATACTACATCCGCATGACTGTATGTACAATTATAAAAATTATACGGGTCTTTTTTTTTTTTTTTTTTTTAACTAACAAAACCACATGCAGTGCAGGCTGCTACTTATCATATGCCATATTTCAACCTCAATAAAAGATCATGATAATAGATTCAGGGTTGGTGTAATTAATTGTATCATGCAGATGGACGATAAATTTTGATAATTTGGGTTATTTTATTTTATGTGGATGACAAGAGATGAGTAACTAGTGACGATTCACGAATCATAATGTGACAGTGTTTAAGATCTGCTATTACAATTTGAATCCGATATTTCTGAAAAGGGAGATTGAGTTGTGTGTTCTTTATAGCGGCTTTGGGGGGTAAAGCATGATTTCTTAAGCATACATACGACCAGATAGGGATGTACTAACCATAGCTAAGAGCTGTCTCAGTTAGCTGAGCTAGTAGCTAGATATCATACAGCTTATGAGTATTTATTGGCTTTGGAAATATAGTATATCCTTGTTGGGCTAATGTTCCTCTTTACTCCACAAAATTTGGTTCATAATTAAAAGCATTGCCAAAGGTCAAAAAGAACGGCAGTACTACTGGTGCTCTTCTTCCTGTAAAGAACGCTTGCAGTGGGCCCCACTAAACTGCATATATAGCCTCAAGAGTTATACAGTTTCCTCCAAGGAGACGTCTCTACCACCAAAATGAAAAAAAATAAAAAAGCTTCTCTTTTTTTTAAGATAAATTGAACTAATCAATCCACCAAAAATGATTTTGAAGTTGGGAAAAGTATGAAATTATTATGTGTGAAAAACAATAAATTATAGGTCTTGATGAAAACACCTACACATGATAAAAATAAGAATGTAAAATTGATAAAGCTTCTTCTATATAAGTATAAATATACATAAGTTAATTTTATAAAAATTCTAGCATTTTTTTTTTACAAACTAACTTTTATTTAATACATAACTTAATTCTAAATCATGAAAATTCATTTTTCATAAGAGCTTATTAAGAAATTTATCCAAAAACAGATATAATATAATAAAAAGGTATAAAAAGTTTAAAACAATTATCAATTTGTGCCAAAGTGAGAAGGGGTAGATAATATAAAAAGTTCTAATACTTTTACGGTCACTCTATTTGTTTTATTGTCTCTCTCTTATCTTTTTCTTTTATAAACAACTTAATTTTTTTAAACTTACAATTTTGTATTTATCTTACTTTTTTTTCTATTGTATCATTGTAACATAATATTCTTCTATTTTTGGCACTATTTTGTTAGGTATATACGTGGGAAAATAGTCTATTTAGCAAAAATATTCGTATCCAATTTTTATTACAAAATTTTCTTATCTTATCATGTGTTATGAATGAGATTAATTTTTAATTGAATGAGTTATAAACCCTAGATCACCCAAGACAAAAAAATATATAATATTTTTTTTAAGAAATTTGTATCATTCTATATAATTTTTTTAATGTTTTTTTTTTACTTTCTTTTTTATCAAACAGCATTCAAAACCATTCCAATCTTTATATCTTTTCCTTTTCTTTTATTTGTTTTTTATTAACTAAACATATATGTATAAAACGAAGTTGTGGGCGGAAATATCGATCATATATGTGGCAAATTATTATGAGCTAATGAACTCAATTGAAGTAAGTGCTGAAACTTGAAAGGGACCTCTCCATGAGATAAGGCCATAACATCAGCATAATTAAGCCACAATGGTCAGCCAGAAAAGCATAAATGAGATGCTAGACGCATCTACATCAACATTCCCTGGACAGAAGTCTTTCAGTTTTAGCAACAGATGTACGAATGAGGTGCCATGGAGACGAAAATAATTGGTCTCAAGAGAATAAACAGATATTGATTAAAAAACTATTGTTTATCACAACAAGCTGAGATTCCCCTTGTTATTTGTGAGTGAGTTAATTTTGTTATAGATTTTCTCACAATTTATGCCAATCGATAACATAGATTCTTTTCTTCACTGGGTTTTGGTATACTTGAATTTCTGTATTTATTAGAAAACATGTAGTTAGTAATCCAGTTAGTTCTTGTGCTTGTGCATAATTATGTAACATCTGAAGGTTCTAAGACAGATACTTAGCCTATTTGGATTCGCGTTTGTTGGCTTCGACGTGGATCAAGTTAAAGCAAAAAAATACTTGTTTCTATGTCATTTGAGAGTTTCGGACATGAAAATGTAGGAAAAGGTAGATCACAAAATCTGATCCAAATAAGCTATTAACCCTTTGATACTTATAAAACAGGTAAAACTTAGATATAATTCTTTAGGTGTTGTTGGTTTTTTTTGCCAATTGAAAATTTAAGTTACATTTCAATAATTGGCATAATAAAATGAAACTCTATTTCTGATTAACAGTAAACACCAATAATATCTATAAAAAGTCTTCCGAAGACAAAAAAAAAAGAAGTGTAGCTGAAATGTGAGTATTTAATTTCTTTCTTCTGAATAAAAAATAAAAATAAAAATCCTTGAAACAACATGGCATGGTCAAAAAGAGCCATGTCATGGCACATTCGTAATGTCTAGATACTAGAGTGAGTAGTAGACCTGTGACTAGCTAGCTCCCTTTCCCTCAGTTAGCAAGTTCCTCAAGCTATGCACCTAGCTTATACTTCAAAGAAAAAAGGTAAAACAAAAGATATGGAGCTGATTGATTAGCCTCACTATGACAGACCTATATCTTAATAAATAAAATAATGTGACAGACCTATATATACTTACATTCTATATGCTTGTGTTAGAAGGGACGAGGAAGCGATCATATATATATATATATATATATATATATATATATATATATATATATCACACAAACCAAGGTAACTTTACATCGCTATAAGATTAAGTAGGACAATCTCCATTCTAGTAAATGTGAAAGTTTCTATACTTAACACACTGTTACAAAACAGTGTAAGTAGCAGTTGTATAGTAGAGACTATATAGAGAGAGCTTCCTGTTCCTTTATGTGACAAGAGCTAGCTTAGCCACTATTAAATTACAAGGTAAACCTCCCCTACTCCTAAACCCTATTTATTTATTATAGCAATTAGTTTGCAACGTACGCAGGCATTTACTAACAAAAATCGAACAAGTATCACTTTTCAGGATCATGCCTATAAAATGCAATCTATCTTCTGACAGATTTGTTCCATTCATTTTTAATTTTGTTCTCTTTCTTCAAATCGAACTAGTAGGCATACAATAATACTTTAGAATCCCTTGTTTATATATATCTGCAACTGATGATGGATCGTTTAATTTCTAGCTGTGTCTTTGCTCACCATATAATTAGTTCTTTGCTGAGATAAAAAAGTCCCATTTGCTCTTTTGGATCGATCTCAGGTTAGTTCTTCTCAGACACGTTTACTTTAACAATTTATTTATTCTTCTACAGATTAAGAAAGGATAGGGTTAATTTATACACATGTTGAACTTCATTGCACTACTACATTGTTTTTGCAGCCTGCCAAACTAACGTTGCTGATTACATGTGTTAGCAGCTGTTGAAAATTATGAGCCACATATCAGACCTCCATTTTCCAAGGTAACTTGTAACTAAATTTTTCTTAGCATTTCTATTTCTTACTTTTGGTGTTTCTAATTTTTTCACTAGTTACGGTTTGTTTGATAAGTTTGAATATTTTGTGTTCATTAACATTGCACTGTGTGAGAGAGAGATATATTCTTTTTCCCTTTTGGGGGGGTAGGGGTGTTAATTAGAACTGTTTTTGATTATGAAAAAGGGCAAATGGTAGCAGTTTTAATGTGTTTTTATCGTTTGATGCGTGTTAAGATAAATCATATACATATGCATGAATTGGTTTGTGAAAAAAGGTACAGACGTATATGTATAGCGAAAATATCTTAGGATTTTATTAAAAATATCATTTTTATTTTGATAATCTCATCTGACCATATGGAGTGATGCCTACCGACTCAAAAAGACGAGAAGAATGGAATCTCATTTTTTTATAACTTAAATTTCTCTCAATTTTACAGTAATATCAATTTCCCTGTATTTCAACAAGATTTATAGTAAAATATGTTTAACATAAAAGAAGATTAATATATTTCCAATCTTATCTAACTAAAGGTCTGATACGCCACTAAAAGTATGGTTGACAATTTATTTATACAGATTACAATTTATATATGCTGTCCCTCTTTGTTCAGAGAGATAAGAGTCTATTTTTGTGATCTCTATATCTAAAAAAAATCCATGATTCATGCACATAAATATATATATATATATATATATATATATATATATACTTGTAATTAAATAATTAAACAATTAATAAAAACTTATCTCGCTTTTATAAAAGTATATGTTTTCTTTACAAGTATCAAGAACGAAGTAGTGCATTTTTATATAAACATTCTTTTCATATCTCTTCTTTTAACTTAATTTGAGTAGTAACTTTGACTTCAATTCTTCAACCAACAATTTTTTTTTTTATCAAATTTCTTTCTTTTGACTCCCTAATTTTCTACCGAGATTACGTGATTTGATTTGAATAAGGTAAAAGAAGAAACCGATCCCTGTTTAATAATTTTGTTCGTATAAATTTTCTTAATTTTTATGATTTTCATTTGTTTTATTTTTTTATGGAAATTAAAGACAAACACTCTTATTTAATCAATTAAACTAGACCCTTCACCCATTTATTTTCTTACAATGGTGGCTTTAAGTTCCACTTGGTTTGCTTAAAACGTGCTGTAGGCATTCGTCCAAAACGAGATTGAAGGTGGGGTACCTATACGGGTACTCTAAAGTCCGAATTAATATGTCAATCAGCAAAATTGATTTTTGTGAACAGTGTGCATATCTTGTACCAATCTTAGTGGTTTATTTATTGGGGTAACTCAAAAAAGGTAGTCATGCGTGGCAATAAGGTAATCTCCTTTTAATTTACTTGTCTGGTCATGTGAATAAGTATCAGGGATAAGGATAATGGATATCAGATGGTGATTGACCAATGCGATAGTCGCTGATAGGCCTTGCTTGTGCTATTAGTTCTCTTGCAGTAATTTGATCTTTCTATCTATATTTTGGTTGGGATGCAATTTATATAAGGAATAAGGATGGAGAGAGTGTGAATGAAGTAGAGTTTAATACCATGTTTTATTTTGTATTGTATGTTTACATAATAAATGTTGGATATAGTATATATATTTTTATTGGCAAAGCAAACATTTTATAGATAATTAAGTGATACAACTATACAAGGGATATCTTAACTCATACGAAATTGGTACATATTTCGTCAGCACTTTCATCAAAAGTATAGAATCCATAGACCATTAAAAAATATGAAGAAAAACTAATTGTTAGTCAAAACCTAGATCTAAATTTTATAAGGTCCAAAATGTACTTAGTATTTTGCAGCACCTTTTAAAATAATATTTCTATGCAACTATATAGACCAAATGGAAGCAAACCACACAACTCACCAAGCCTTTTTTTTTTTCCTGTAAGATCATAACAATGAGTCAATGATGCACAGAATGGTTCTTGCTAGCATTGGACATCGTGGCAAGAAACCCCAACCTCTTTCCATATGAAAGAGGAAATTCGGAACAGATACAGATGACTTAAGTTGTATTTTGTTTGAATCCTGTGCATTAATACCTCTATGCAAAAGCTAATACATTCAACGAAATGTTGATGTTCTACAAGCACTTGAAAAAGGATGTATTTATAGGACCCCCTGTTGACTTAACGAGGCATATAAACACAATTATTATCTCCATTCCATATCTATACAAAAAGTTTTCCAGTAATTATTGTTTGTCCCAGTCAAACCAATATCTCCTCCACCTTGCTAAAGCATCATACACTAATTAATCCCTCTCGCTCAGATTCTCATCTCACCAACTTTGTTCTAAATTCCCAAACAGTCTATTGGTTGTATGTTGTACTTAGTCTCCCTCCCCTTAACCAAATATCCTCCCAAAATATCACCTTCCCATCCCCAATCTTCCGTGCTGTATTTTTTTCAACCCTTCGTGCTATAATTATTTATCTATAGAAAATAAATGGATGATTTGAAGTAACTATATATAAAAATAAGGTAGAATATGATGTATAACTAATTAAGGTTGTAAACTAGGTTATAACAGCTAAAAATTATGAATTTTATCATTTACAGTAATTTTATTTTGCTTAAACATAATTGCTCTGGATAGAAGATATGAGCCTATCATTGAAGGATAAATTTATTATTGAAGTAGACTATATGAATAATGCATTTCAATAAACTTTTTTATTAGTTGAATTTCTTGTTGATTTTACTATTTGTGAGTTTGTGAATGAGACTTATGTTTAATTAGTACCACTTACATAATTTCTCTTAATAATACGATGTTAAAAACTTTTCGAGAGAGTATTTCCAATATTTCTTATATGATTATGATAATGATTAACAACTAAATTATAATTTAATTTTCTCATGATATAATATTTATCAGTGTTGCTAATTTCTATAAAAACTGACGTGTTATATAGTGGCAATATTTTTTTAAATAAACATTGATTAAAATATTAGGAAAAAATATGAGAAGAAATTTGACAGAAAACGTATTGGGTACGGTTTTGACGAAAAGCCGTTAGTAACAAATAACATTTTCAATATCTATTTTTTTTAATATGTAATATGTAGCACTACTATATAATCCAAAACCTTTCGTACGGACCGTCACGAATTGATGGTTACAAAAAAAATGTACAAACCCATCAATTAGTTAGAAACAAAAGAAAGTGAGCGAGAAAAAAGCCATACTATATAATAATTCCTTTCAATACAATTTTTTCGAACGTACAGATATTATAATTTGTATGATAAAAAATAAGCGTTTTTTTTAATATCCCGCACCAGCCACTTTTAATTGTTTTTTAATTTGAATTGTTATTCAAATACAAACATTTAAATTAAAAAAAAGGTATGTTTTTATAATTAATTTTTAGAAAAAGAAATAAAAAAATGATGAATGATTTCTCATAAATATTTTTTTTTTAAATAAATTATAATTATTATCTTATAAATTATTTTAATTTCCTTTCCTCGTCGATAGATGGGCATTCTTGTACGGAGTTACGTTTTCAACAAAATTTGCCCTTCACAGTTGTTGTTTACTTTAATTTTTTTTTAAAAAAAAACAATCAACATTGCTGAATTGAAAAGAATAAATAAATTAGATACTCATACGTCGTACCGAATAGGGTCGTTCATTAATTAATCAAAATCAATATGCTTATTCATTCTAAGTCATGTTTTATGTACTAATTGGTTGAGATGCATTATTTGTCGAGCTACACTATAGTTAGTTAGTCGCCCTTAATGGAAAAGGAAATGAATGGAGAGAAGTAGAACTTTCGGTTATGGATTAGCCATAACATAATGTTTCATTGTTTCATGGTATCTGGTCGTTTTTCTTTTGCGTACCATATTTCTGTGGTGGCAGTACATGTCGCACTCTCACATGTTTGGGGCCACTAGTAATTACGACTCTATACTTTATTTATGAGAATATAATGAATTAAAATTGTATAAATTTACATTTTATCCTATGAAATATACACAAACTAAAATTCTAATTTTGTTTTCACTAATATATCAATAATTGAGATTCATGCAGTTCATTAAATGAAGTGAAGTAAATCTGCATATCCGTATCCATATGCTAGTTTCAAAATTGGTCAGACGACAGGTTTCACATGACCGATAAAAGAAATTGTTTCAATATTTAAAATAAATAATCATGATTTTTTCTTAACAATAATAAAAGTAAAAGTTAATTAGTATTTACATAATATAATTGCTAGAAGAAAGGTTTAGGTGTCGAATTTATTATGAAAATTTGAATGGATCTCTGAATGAAAGTCTTTGGTTCTCTGTGTAGCAATGGAATGACAGTCCATTATGTTGCATTTGATTTACTTTATGAGCGCTAACGTTGGAATCACATTTCATGCCCTACTACAAAGACGGAAATTCTAATAAATTCTAGCTAGTATTACTAATATGACCATTAGAGTATCCCATGTGACTTTTACTCAGTGATTTTATGTTTCTGTTTCTCCCCTTTTTGGTGCTTCCCTTGATTTGAAGGTATGGGTATCTTAAGAAGTGTGCAAACAATAAAAAGACAGACATCGAGGGTTAGATAAGCTGCAGAAAATAAAGGCACACTTGTCTGGGTCTTGGTGCAATTATTTTGTTGCCCTAATAATAATCCTTTAAGCCTAAAAGAAGATGTCATTTTCTGTCACTCAAGGACGGGCACTGCCTGTTGCTCTATTTGAGCCCTTATTTGGTGTTTTCTTCCCTTTGTGCAATCATTCAAAGACACGCATTATGTTCCATTATCCATAGCCATTAGGGTTTCTCAGACCTCAATGTCTTCAATTTCATCCCTACCACCTACCTAGGGCTTCTCATTACAATTTTTATCAGAACCATCCAACTCTCAATCTCTTCTGCCTAACCATATTTGCATATTTTAGGATTTGCTATTATATCTGATTTCTGGATCCGGGTAAATTTCCTCTTCCTGAATTTGGTTATGTGATGATGTGTTCTTTTTCTGATTTATTATTCTTTTCTGATAAAAATAAAAACTAGTAAAAGGGTTTCGAAATTTTGGGAAGTGGACACCATATTTGTGTACTGGTAAAGAAGATAACGTTTTGATCATTCAATAGTTTCTGAAGTTGCAGATATAGGTATATAGATCTGGGGGTGGTTTTCTGTTTGAGATTTTTATATTATTTGTGGTGCATAAAAAATATATGGATCTGTGTGCCCAATTTTTAGTGCTATGGCCGAAACAAAAGGGTAAAAGGATCTAACAAGAAAGTTATTAATTTACTATATGTGGAACTGGAAGAGCTGAAGTATGCTACTCTGTAATCTAGGATCTAGGGCATCATCCCGCTGGGTTTCTTTCTCTTGTTCCTGTTTGTTCTTGCTTTTTTTTATATAGAAAAAAATAATAAAAAACGCAAAATAAAATCTTTTTTTTTTTTTTGTGAATTTCAACACATGAAGATTTAGGGATTTAATTAGTAGTTAGCACACCAAAGATGTCTTAATTTGTCAGGTCAGATTTTGGTTTTTCATCACCTCTCTTGGGTGGTTTTCTGGATTTGATCCTGGATTAAGGGAAAGATGGTTCTGCTGTCTTTTTTGTGCTTTCGCTTTTCTGGTTATTAATTAATTAAACTTTGCATCGATTTTCCTGTGTTCCATGACTGAGAGGGAGACTGGGAAAGGAAATTATAAGAAAACACCGATTTGAAGGCCGGTTGTTAGACTAGGCGCTGGAATTTCTGGCTTTCCGAGTTTGTTCCTCCAGCGAGTCCTCTCTTCTGCTGCAATGAATGAATGCTGACAACATTGAAAATAAAATTAAGATATTGGCCTAATTTTTTTTCTTCAAAATAATCATCTCTTTTCCTCAACTTCTAAATCTAAGTTTTGAAAGAAAAAAGAGAGATTCTTTTATTTTTAAGAAAAAAAGAGAGGAAGATAAAATAGTATATGCGAGTTCATAACAATACTATCATTCATGATAAATTTATTGGCATCGATAATAAAGATATAAATGATCATATTAAGAATAATTCATAATGCATAATTATTAAACTAAAAAAAATTATTTTTGAAAAATAAGTATAGTAGCATACGAGTATAGCCCATTAATAATATTAATTTTCTAGTGTTTTCGTTTGACAATTTTCTTTTATCCATTAAGGTTATTTATATATTTATAGTCCCGTTTTTTTTTCATAAATTAAAATAACAATAAATTCAGAACAGAGTTCTTTAATTATTTAATACTGTATAAATCAATACTGTTTTGATCTTCTATTTGCTTTTATTAATTTTGTGCATGCCTAGATTAAACATGATACTGGTATATATCTCTTAATCAAGTAGTTTAGAATTTAAATTTTTATTAATCTTTGGGATAAAATAAATTGTGTAAAGAGGAGAATATCCATTTTCTATACGTTCAAGGGTTTCAGTGAAAAATTATTAGTGTTTTCGGTGGGTGCTTTTAGTAGGAACAATTTCATACCATGATTACTTAAAAAAGATTAAATTTATAGATAAAAAGAAAAATATATATATATAAAAATTTGGAGTTCATTTTCTTAGGTGTTTGTAATTGCTTACATAATGTTGGGTGGTTAGGGTACTTTTCATAGTTGTAAATTTCAAAGTCTTAACTCTTAAAAAGTAAATTCAGTATATTTTATATATTAACTAAATTTTAAAACAAAAATTACAAGATTATGACTTCAATCGATGTTAGTGATAGATTTGAAATGAAAACTTTATGATAATATGAAATTGAAGAAGTAAAGGTAGGTTTTTCAGCAAATTAATTAGAAGATTATGGAACAAAATTTCCGTTACCAAACTGTACAAATATTTGAAACATTTTAGCTTTTAGAATTTAGATTCCTTCTCTCTCTAGTAGAAAAAAACAAAGGAACACCAGTTGGAGAGGCACTGCTGCTGATATTCTGAAACAAAACAGTAATTCATTGCTCTCTCTCTTCGATGTTATATAAATATTAGCTAAAAAGGTCTTCTAGTTCCAGCAAGCAATCTGATTCTTCCTATCTTTTCCTTTGTTGACTGTTTAGTTTTGACCGCATGAAATGGAATATTAAGACCAGCCACCACAAATCTAAATTTCTGCTGTAACACTCTACACCTCCACCATGAATCTAGAGTTAATTTTATATGTATGAAGAGAAAATAGAAGAAAATTTAAAAATTTGTTATACTAAAATTTAAGTTTCTATTAAACAAAATAAATATTATTCTTATATAAATAGATGTTGATTTTCCTTCTTATCCAAAGGATTAATCTTTAATTATATAATTTTTATCATTAAATACGTGTATTGATTCTAGACATAATTATCAATGCTTAGAATAATATATTTATGACTTCGGTGTATAAAAATTAATTCAAAAAATTGCCTTCAAATGGTAAAAAAAACCCTAAGTGGATACATTTGGATTTCACCATTTCTCCATCCAGAAAAGAAGTACAAATCTAAAATCAAAACCTCCCTTTCATTGAAGTTCTGCAAATATTGATAATTGTTGTGTTTATTTTCTGAAACTCATGAAATGACTAAGGACCTGATTTAATATGATAATTACATGGATCTAGCATCTAAATTCTAAAAAGTTATTATAATATTTATTATTTTTATAATATTTAATAATGTTTTTTATAGTATTATTTTTTGATTCTATAATTAAAAAAATTATTTCATAATTTTATTTCTTTTATATCTTTATCATTATAATAAATTACTAAAATAAAATTTCTTTATTTCAAATGTTTTTTATTATGTTATTGGTTGAATTTATCAATTTTATTAATTATTAGTTTTTATTCAGAAATCTTGTCGGTTAATTTTAGTAGAATTTTCTTTTTTCCATCATATTTTTTATGAGACTTAAATATAAAATCTTGTTTAAAATGATGAAATTTAGTATCATTTGAATCAACAAGTTACCGTCTACTTCAAATGCTTTGAAGTCACACTATCAAAACTAAGCTCAAAAAGGGAATGGGGAGGATAATTAACATGTCTCTTTATTTTTCTCTACTCATAGTTGTCATTTAGTGTGTGATAAATTATTTTCATATTATATAAATATATATTATGTTTACCAACTTAACTATATAGACCTTATTTAGATAAGTTTCTCCATGATATCCTAGATTAACTTATTCAATTTTTTTAACTTATGGATGAGTTATTTTTGAATTATGCTGATGAGTTCTTTATTTTTCGTCTTATAAACAATGGAAAAAAATCAGATTATTCTCATTATAAATAAGAAATCAAACCATGTACTCAAACCGAAAATGTGTCCAATATGTTTGAGTGTGTGAGAATATATATCTTTTTGTCTCGAAACTAAGTCGTAGCAAAACTATTTATAGTTGTGTTTTAGGTCTAATTATGTTTTTTTATAGAGGTTTAGTGGTTTCTTAGAGGTTATAGAGGTTTACTTATGTTTAAGGTCGTTAAAACATGTGATCAAATCGATTTTAGTCTTTCATTTTTTTTTAAAATATTTTACTTTCTCAAATTTTAAAAAATACGTTTTTAGTTTTTAGCACTAGATTTGAAAGATTAAAATGATTTTTTTTCAGAAGCTGTTCGAAGTCTCTAATTAAACAATAAATTAGAGGAATTAAAATAGTATTTTTTTTTCTAATTTAAGAGATTAGTTTTTATTTTTTAAAAAGTTTGGGGGATCAAAACGATTCATCCCAAGACTGGACTTATTCCTAGAATTTGTTCATCTTCTTCAACTTTTTGAAATATATACTTCTTTCTTACATGCTAAAATGAGACGACTAGTTATATCATTTCACATTTTACTCTCTCTTTTATCTCTTTGTGTGGTTAAATAATTTTTTGTACAATTTTATTGTACGAAACCAATTTCTAAAACTAGATGACTCAGGTAACTCCCCTCCCTAAAAACAAACTGAAATGACACGTACATAGATGTTTAAAAACCAAAAAAAGATTAAATGAAAATGAATAAGAAAATTATGGAAAGATACGTCTGTAATTAAAAAAATGCATAATATATTTACCAAATAGTTTATGAGATCTACTTTGTTGAGATGTTTTCTCTGTTTGACATGGAATTTTTTCTCAATGGACCTGTTATGTTGCTAACTAGGAAGACAACTTTAGAAACTAGACATAATTGTCTAGATATGAATTTCTGATGTTCTTGGATATAGTAGAATATGTCATTGGAGTCAAATAATCCCTTTTTAATCATAATACGAGACAATTTGCAATTACTAATTAAACCCCCCTACATGCTACCGTACGGAACATATTGGTTGAAGATTGAACTACCGCCAACATCTAGCATAATTGACATAATCCCTCAACTAAACATATTGACCCGTATACGTCATCCATTTCTAACTGTATATATGAAAAAGGAATAATTTCTGTACAACACGTCGCCCAAATATTGTTTCATCAAACTTCTATGAAAAAATATGAACCTACACTAACAACCCTGGCCTATAACAAGAAGTATACAGTCCATTCCATTCCTTCACATTTTTTTAATTTCTTTGTAACTAACTTTCACCCAAATCATATATATATATATATTTCAATTTTGTCTACAGGAATTGTTTTCTTCCACCATCCCTTCTAATTTTACTATCCATCTCAAATGTCAAAACTTTGATATTTTATTTTATCTTTTTTCACAATTAATTAACATTCCTCTAATTGCATGCTCAGCTTCGTCTTGTGTTTGTCTTCCTAAATTCTTTGTAACAATCGAGCTAAACAGTTCATGTTAAAAATTCAAACGGATAAGTTAATCATACTTGTCCTGGAAGTGGATTTATAGTGGATCATCACCAAGTGTCAATTCATGTCACGTCTATAAAGCTAAGCCAAATTCACACATTGAAATACATTAGGAAGTTATCCTCAAACAATTAGAAACATACATACTTCTGAGAAGTAACCCTAACACTTTTCCGAGGGATGATTGCACTTTGAAAGAAAAAAACAACCACAACATGAAAACAATCCTAGTTATAGCCTCAACAACGCTATTATATGTAAATGGATTTCACGGCAATATTAACAGTATAATTTTTTTTATTAATGCATATCCAACCAGATCGAGTTAGCAAAAGATTCAGGTAATTATTTCTTTAATTAAAACACCACTAATACAACTATAAGATACTAACAAAAATTTAACAAGTATAGAGGTTGAGCATAAAAAAGAAGGAAGTAAAATTTTATATATGGAGATGACATACAAAGCATTCACGAAATATTGTTTCCCATATGCTGGTAAACGGAAGATACCTTACCACATTACATGCCAAAAGGAAAGTAAAGAAATACACAGCATGATTAATTGTATTTTTATTCTGCTGACACAAAAACATGATGGGTGCAATCGATGATGAGCACAAATATCAGATTTGATTGCTGTAGGCTTCCCATTGTTTCCCCAAGGACTGAAATTCTGCGAATTGATGCTGCAAACAATTTCATCATGAATCATCGGCAACATTACCGATATATATACTTCATATATAGAATATGCACGGTTGTCAGTGAATCAGACCAACATGATAGTGTTTAAAGCAACCACATGCATATTTATATAACTCGAGGGTCTTGCCAACACACACTAATTAATATACAGAAAAATCATATTTGAATGTATAACGGTAGAATAGAATTGATCATGTGTCAATAACACTTTCGTTTAATTTCTTAACTAGTAATATTCTATTAAGGACACTTGTTTACGTTCTCTATAACTTAATTATGTGCTAGTTTTTTGTCTATATGAAGTTAAGTGCAACCAATTAATTAACTATAAATTAATTTGAACTTACTTCCTGAAGGATTCCTGAGTTGTGAAGAGAATTGAACAACATAGTTGGGCTCCACTTGTTCATGAGCGCCAAAGAATTATCTTCATGCGCCATGTCCTCTCCCAAATTATGCTCCTTCACGTTGTGAGAACTAATTGGTTCTTGATCAGCCTCATGAAGGTGCACATCCAAGGAGGGATGATGTGTAGTACCCGCAGAGTCTTCAACCGTTTCAAAGGGGTTCCAAGAACTCAAACGGTTCAGGTTTGATGCATCAGAAACAAGTACTCTCCGAGTTCTCATCTTCTCTCTTGTTCTTTCCCTTGCCCTTTCTCTTGCCTTTTCCCTCGATTCCTTATCAATAGCATTGAATGCACTCTTTCTACAAACCTTACTTTTTCTTCTCTTCATCATGTTTGGTACTGTCTCCCTCTCTTGCTCCTCGTTATTAACTCCTCCAGTACTCACTGCAACCTCGTCCAAGCTAGACACCCCTTCGCATTCCGAAGTTGATGATGCACTCTTGCCACCACCACCAACAACACTTGTTTTTTCCCTTGCAAGTTGTTTGATTTCACCCTTTGCTTGGTTCAGTAACCACTCCACGGTTTTGCTGGCCTTGTCAAAGCCTAGCATGTCTTGCAACCCGAAAAACCGCTTCGCGACTTCGAGGGACAGCCTCATTCTTCGATCCCTGAGGCCTCTCGCGGTGTTGATCTTGCTGTGGCGGTCTCTCTTGCTGGATCTCTTTCTTGGAGTGTGCTCCATCGCAATTCCACCTTGTTCAGGGCAAGGAATTGGCGAGATTTCGGCCACAACTTCAAGGTTTTTTGATACTCCAGAGTCAGTCAGAGAGTACTGATGAAGTAGGAGCAAGTCATGGTGGTGGTGTTCTAGGAAGATATTTTCGTCAAAGGGAGATTGGAAAAAGGACAAAGGAGGAGGAGGTGGAGGAGGAGGAAGGGCGTAATTGGAATTGGCTTCTTCTTTTGAAAAATTATAAGTTGGGTTGCTTTCAAAGGAAAAAGGCCTAAAGCAAAATGGTTGGTTAGGGTACGAGATTAGGTCATTGCCGTTGAGGAAGGTATTTGAGGAATACATATCTGGAAAGAATTAATATTAAGCTTGTTGGGACTACGACTGCACCAAAAAAAAATAACCCTACCCTTGAAGAATATGGAAAAACACTGGTTATTGGTTGGGACTTTCAATGCCTGAGAACGACATGTTTGCTAGCTCTATCTATCTCCCTATTGAAAAAGAAAGAGTAGCTATTAATTCTATCCTTTTCCATCCGTTCATTTTTGTTTTGCCTGTTCCCTGCAAACGAAAAACATATAACATAATTTGAGAAAGACAACCAAGTGTTGTTAATTAATACTTACTAGTACTACTAGCTGGTAGTGTTTTTTTTATATATATATTTTTCACCTAGGGGTGAGTGAGTGAGTCTGTGAGTGAGAGGGACACGGCTACGGATATGATGCACCACCGTATGTGTTTGTGTTCGTGTGTGTGTGTGAGTGAGTGGTAGCACAGTACAATTGGCTTGCTCAAGCAAAGTTGTACAGTGTGAGAATGACAGCACATAGACAATAATACCTTATAAGCATGAGGGTTGAATTATGAGAGGGTGAACTGCTGAAGTGAAGGAGAGGGAGAGTAGTGAGTGAGTGAGTACTAAAGATAATGTGAGAGACAAAGGACCCAACAAGAGCAATTTATTGTAGACAAGGGGCATCCTTTTTCCTAATCGTTTCTTTTGAGCAAAAAGTTTTGTGATCTCTTTAGGACGATAAAATTTGCGAGAACAAGTGATGAGTGGATGGGAAAAAAGTTTAGTTTGTGCCACTTCACGTGGTGCGCACGGAACACACACATGCGAGTTGACAGAAAACT
Source organism: Glycine max (assembly GCF_000004515.6). Classification (NCBI taxonomy): domain Eukaryota; kingdom Viridiplantae; phylum Streptophyta; class Magnoliopsida; order Fabales; family Fabaceae; genus Glycine; species Glycine max. The sequence continues at coordinate 9,691,802 of NC_038253.2, read as the reverse complement.
AAGACCAACTTCCCTCACTATACACTCCTTTAATTTCCTACTATACTCAACCAAGCTTGAATATAATTCTCACATTATTGAATGTTCTTGAGCAAGAATTTTCACCAAATTATAAGAAAACATCTTATAATCTTTCCATAATTTAAAAAAAACTATGAAAAATTAACCTATTTTATTATCAAATTTATGATATGATAAACTTTTAATGTATTGGATAAATGTTTTGTTGAAATTAAGCTTACTATATTTGCGTTCAACCTTGTCCCACAGAGCATGGTGCGTAGGAGTGGGATGTCACATGCCGTGACTTTTTATGGGAAGATTCACATAACTCAAATAATTTCTTTTCTTCTTATTATTCCCTTTGTCATTTTTTAACTATATATAATGTAATTTTGATTCACTACTGTTGATAAAACCTCCAGGTGTCCGTGTGTGTCTAACCCTAAAAGTAGATATAATGGGTGGAAAAAAAGTACAATTATTTTCCATCCAACGGGCTTCTTGCAGTGGTAGCCTATGCTCCCTCCCTTTGACTGCGGTTTGCTCTGAACGTCACTTTCTCCAAAAAGAGATGCCCTATCACTCTCACTCTCACTCACAAACTCTCTCTCCCTCTCTCTTCTTGAGTTGAAGTTGTGGTTTTGTGGTTGATGTCAATGTATGTATCTGTCATCTATCTATCTATCTATCGTTATCAGAGAGTCTTTTAGAGACTATTTCCCCATCTGGGGTAGTTTTAGAAACTATTTCCCCAGATGGGGTCGTTTCTAAAATAATTACAGCATGGGGCAGTTTTTTACGTGCATGCAAGACCCTAACTGGTGTCAGTGAGCAACCCGCCACACCCAGTGGCGATATGACCCTAATCCGCTAGCCGTAATGGCGATTTGCAGAGCCATTGGGAACCGCCAGTCAAACTGGCGAGTTCCAACAGCTGAGGGTGCCTGCCATGGCAGTGAAGGGCAGAGCGCGTCGCGTCAGTCAAGGCCAAATCGCCAATGGCAATGGCGATTTGCCTTGGGCATGGATCGCCAGCCATGCTGGCGGGTTGCTCCTAAATATGCTTCTTCCATTATAAAAGCTCAGTCCGAGAGTGCACCAGCTACGCTTCCTTCGTGGCTCAGTCCGAGAGTGCACCAGCTAGCTTCCTTCGTGCCTTTGCTTCCATTGATCCTTCCATTGCTTTGCTTCCATTGCTGTGCTATTTTCTTCATAAGTTTCTCAGTGCGTTTTTGTTATTTTGGTAAGTGATTCTTAAGTTTATAACTTTAGTTGATAGGTAAATGTCAATATTATTTAAGTTAGGTTTTAAAAATAATATATTATTAGTTATGTTATATATATTTAGATATATGTTAGATTAGTTATAGTTAAATTGATATATATTATTTTCTTTAATTATAGTGGTATATTATGATTTAAGTTAGGTTCTTATGATTTGCACGTTATATATATAGATATATGTTAGGTTAATTATGTTACAAATTTGAGTTTGTATATTATGATTTGTAGGTTAGTTGTATTGGATTTATTAATATGATTTTGTTAACATTTTTAAAATTTGTATGTTATTATTTGTGATAAAATGATTTTTAGGTTAATTTTAGTTATTATGTTATTATTATTTGGTTTAGATTTATTAGGTTTGTATGATATTATTTGTATTTTATATATGATATTTTTAGGTTTAGTTAGAATGTGAATATTATTTAATTGACTTACTTATAGTTTTTATTGAAATATATGATATTTTATTAATTATATACATATATACATATATATATATATATATATATATATATATATATATATATATATGTATATATATATATATATACACGTTCTTTAAATTATTTATTCCATGAAATTTTTTTGATTTAATACCATTTTTTTGTGTATAATATTTTTGATTTAATTTAAATTTTAATAATTAGAAAAAAAATATGGTCATTTAATTAAATTTATGTACGTATTTTAATATTTAATTTTGTTATGTATAGAGTATTTTACTTAGTAAATTAAGTTTTTTTGTGTAAAATTTATGTACGTGTAACAATTTTTAATTTTATTATGTATTTTAATTTGGTCATTTATTTAAATTTTTGTAGCTATTTAATTTTTAATTTTGTTATTTGTAGACTATTTTAGGTAGTATTTTAAGTTTATTTGTGTACAATTTATGTACGTGTTTAAATTTTTAATTTTGTTATGTATTTGAATTTGGTAATTTATTTAAATTTGTGTAGGTATGTAATTTTTAATTTTTGTATTTGTAGACTATTTTAGGTAGTATTTTATGTTTTTTTGTGTTAAATTTTTGTACGTGTTCCAAATCTATGTATTTTAATTTGGTCATTTATTTTAATTTGTGTAGCTATTAAATTTGTAATTTTGTTATATGTAGATTATTTTAGAACATTTATTTAAATTTGTGTAGCTATTAAATTTGTTAATTTTTTTAATGTAAAATTTTTGTTGTCAATTTTTTGTATTATATTTAACTTTACAGCATCAATGGCATCTTCATCATCATCTTCATCTAGTATACACATTAAGTCTGGTCCAATAGAAGGAGACGTCTTATGGCTGCAACCTAAACATGTTTCCGAACATGTTTGGAATGGAGAAGCAGACAGAAAACTACATATCAGACGAGCCGTACCCATGTATCAAGGACAAGAAGAAATACCAGAGGAAATTATTCCTCTGCTTCGCCAATCAGGATTCTATTGGATAATGAAAATGGGGTACCTGAAAATTAATTCTTCATTAATTACAGCCTTTATTGAAAGATGGAGGCCCGAGACACACACGTTTCACTTGAGATGCGGAGAGGCTACGATTACTCTTCAAGATGTGTCAGTGTTGTTAGGTCTTCATACTGAGGGGGCACTATTAATTGGTCAGACTAATCTTGATTGGGCTGAATTGTGTGAAGAATTATTGGGAGTCAGACCACAGGAAGGTGAACTTCAAGGTAGTGTGGTCAAATTAAGTTGGCTGGCTCACCATTTTTCAGAAATAAATATCCATGATGGTAACGTAGAACAATTACAAAGGTTTACCCGTGCATGGATCCTCAGATTTATAGGAGGAGTTCTATTTGTTGACAAAAGCAGCAGTAAAGTTTCCCTAAGGTACCTCCAATTTTTACGGGACTTTGAACAGTGCAGCGCGTATGCATGGGGACCTGCCGTGCTTGCTTATTTATACAGAGAGATGTGCAGCGCCACCGATTACAAAATAAAATCAATCGGAGGTATGTGCATCTTAATCCAATTGTGGGCATGGGAACGCTGCACGACTTTGGCTCCAAAGAGAACTCCTTCTATAATAGAAAACAAACCACTCGGACACAGGTTAGTTGCTTTGAAAAAAAAATCATTTGAAAATAATCAATAATGTAACGCGTCCGCACTAATTATTTCATATTTTTTTTGTAGGTGGCTGCGACGTGGAAACCAACATATTGGCAATGATGATCTAATAGTTTTCCGTCGCAAATTGGATATCATGAAACGACATGAGGTAACAAGATCATGATATATTCGTTAAATAATAAATAAAATGTCATGGTTTAAGATAAATTAACAATTGTGTTATTGTATGCAGTTTCTGTGGGAGCCTTACACAGCAACTGTTATGTCGATGTTGCCTCCCATTTGTTTGGTTGGCAGTATGTCGTGGTGCGCAGTGGTGCCACTCATTTGTTTCCATGTTGTAGAGTGGCACCAACCGGATAGAGTGTTGCGACAATTTGGAATGCAACAACCTATTCCGGAGTCTCCTTCGCAACCATGGAATGTCCACGGGCTAACACTGAAAGGCAAAATGGATGAAAATTGGTTCCAGCTGTTGGCCCCATTTATCAGTCAGTGGAATAATCGAGCTGAGTTTAGGGTCGACGTTTATGCTCGACAAGAGGGCCTATTGAGTTTTAACTCGGATTACATGGTGTGGTATAGGCGCAAAACAAAAATGTTTATCGACCCAAACAATGCAAACACGGCTACATTGGTATTTATTTCTTTTTAATTATTTAACTTCAATTTACTTTTTAAAGCATCGACATTAATTTCCTTACCCTAATAATTGCAGGGTGAAGTTACCGAGACATTGCAGTATATGGTGTCACCCCAAGGGCGAAACACATGGACAGTTGATGATCTCGTGCCATATGTGGAAAAGTTAGCGATTTTATCCCAAGAGCAAGAGAGGATCACTGAGCCTGTGGCACATGGTCCAGCATCAGAGCGTCGATTTCCCCCACAAGAGTTTCACATGCTTCAGTCAAGTGTTGAAACTCGAGGTTTTGACAGACGAAGGGAGATTGTTCAAGCGGAAGATTTTTCCCAACATATGGAGCAGCGTGGTCATGGAATGTATTACACGCCACCAACATTTGCTCAGTATCCTTCGCAGATGTATCAGTATCCTTTCGAGGGCCATGACACTGATATGTCTGCAAGCGAACATTCGTTTGGTGGTGTTGCCGAAACACAGCCTCATTTTTCATGGCCGACCATGACCCCTTCGCAGCAACATGATGCCCCAATGGCAACACCTAATGCCCCATTAGGTCAGCAATGGGATGTACCTGGAGCAATCCCTCCTATGGGTGATTTATTAGGTGTTGATTTGCGTCACGAGTTTTCTGCAGAGGCTGAGGAACAAGGGCGGAGACAGCGCGCAAGAAGAAATCCGGATCGTCAAGCCCGAAGGTGGGATCGACCATGTGGCACATCCCATTGCTGACTTAAAAAATTTATAATACAAATTATTTTACTGCAAACTAACAAATATAAAAAATGACTTCAAAGCTGAAATTCACTTTTAATTAAAAATTACTTTAAAAATTTATTATACAATTCATTTTACTGGAAACTAAGAAAAAAAAATTACTTACAAAAAATAACTTGAAAGCTAAAATCTAGTTTTAATTAAAAATTACTTTAAAAAAATTATAATACAAATACAAATTATTTTACTGGAAACTAAGAAATAAAAAAAATTAGTTAAAATTTTTTTCTTAAACCTTAAATCTAGTTTTAATTATAAATTATTACAAGAAAATTATGTTATAAATTATTTTACTGCAAACTAAGAAATAAAAAAATTACTTCAAAAAATTACTTTAAAGCAAAAATCTACTTCTAATTAAAGAACCAAATTTTTTTGACCTATATATAATTTTTTTCATATTTACTTCTATAAATAATTACTTACATAAAATTATAACAAAAATTTATTATCAATTACAATTATTTTGACTGTTATATAATTTTTTTCATATTTACCAACTTTTTTCAAGACTCAAATTTTTTTTATTTAAATAAATATCATGACATATTTCTTCTCTTTTATACACACAAACAAGGGATATAAAATATAAAATTAATTTAATTAAAAAATTATTAACAATTATAATTTCAAATTGGTCTAAAAAATTACTTCAAAAATATCTTATAATATAATTTATTTGACAGAAATTTACGAACTTCATTCACAAATTTAACTCTCAAGAACCAAATTTTAAACCAATTAAAATTTTGATGGCAAATTTCTTCTATTTTATACACACAAACAATCATATAAAATATAAAACTAATTTAAATAAAAATTTCATAAAATTTATACATTGAAACTGCTACAAAAAATTACTTAAAAATAAATAATACAAATTATTTTATGGGATATTACGAAATAAAAATATAAAACTAATTTAATTAAAGAGTTACTAAAAAGTATACCTTCTAACTGCTATAAAAATATAGGTTACAAAAATTATAACACAAATTATTAATTTCAAAATTATAAACCTAATTCAAATATTTAACTTCAACCAAACAAATTTAAAACAGAAATCCCTACACACTTACAAAACTCAAGGCTCTTTCTGTATTCAGAAAACTCTAAGTCACTGACCACACACAACTAGAGCTCAGCATACAATGAAAGAAGAAAGAAATTTCTAATTTGAAGCCGTGAGCAATGAAAGATTTATTTCTAATTTGGAGCTGAAAACGTGAGTTCAAGTTCAAAACGTGAGCACTGGTATTTATAGCCAACAAATCGCCATTGGTGATGGCTATTTCTTCTTGTGCAACCCGCCAATGGGAGTTGCAACTTGCAGGCAACTCGCCAATGGCAGTTGCAACTCCCTTTTCTGAAAAGCAAGCTCCTGCACCCCTGCAAAAGCGCCTGCAGCCTGTACCATGGAACTCGCCAGTCAAACTGGCGGTTCCCAGCTGCTTCTGCGTCTCGCCATTAGGACCGGCGACTTAGGCTCTGCACGGTCATATCGCCACTGGGTGTGGCGGGTTGCTCACTGACACCAGTTAGGGTCTTGCATGCACGTAAAAAACTGCCCCATGCTGTAATTATTTTAGAAACGACCCCATCTGGGGAAATAGTTTCTAAAACTACCCCAGATGGGGAAATTTGCCATGTTGTTGTAGTTGGTTCTCTTCCCATGCGTGCCGCGTGTGCTTATCGCTTATGCTTACTTTGATATATATATATAGCAAAGTAGCCTCACTCTCTCTCTCTTTCTTTGTCTACCACATCTGTGTGAAGAAAGAAATGAAATGGCTTGCGCAGTTGTGCACTTGTGTGCCTGTACTTGCCACTGGCATATATGTGAATAGAGTATGACACCTTCCATCAAGCCCTAATTAATAACCAACCAATTGCAACTTTTCATGGATAAAAAAGAAAAAAAAACACCCCATGATCTCTCTCTCTCAACTTGGTTGTCAAAATGGTGGCAATAGTCCATCCACACTTGAAAGCACTCTATATAGTACTACACCAAAAAAATTCTGTTTTTTTCTCTCCCTTTCTCTTTGTGTCTTTCCATTTATACATGCCGTCCTCCCCACCGATACTTATCTCTCTCTCTCTCTCTCTCTAGCTATAGCAGTCTCGATCAAGACCACTTTAGATGGCATAATTACAAGGACCACACGATATATGGCAAAGCAAAGGGGTTGGTCTGGGGTTGTTTTCAAGCAGGATGAGATAACTATGACAACAAATTAAGCACTGGTTAATTTGTGTAGTAGTACATACACGATAATATATGTAGTAGGGAGTGCTTGATTGCGAGAGCACAATTATCCTCCAAAAAAGTCGTGCTTAAATTTTCTCAAAATGCCTTTAATTTCATTTCTGTGTGTATGGATGGTTTTTGTCTTTTTTTTTTTTTTTCCTGTCTGTACTATATAAGGAAAAAGGAACGAGAAAGCATTTGTGGTTGAAATTGCAAGCTTCAATTTCAACTCATTTGTTTCAAAACTTGTTGTTTCTTTCCCCCTTGTTTTTTTTTCCTTATTGTATAGAGACACATAATTTGTGGGTTTTAATCAGTTGATCATAATCATTTATAAACAAAATGGCTACCCACTTGTCTAACTTGTACAACTGGATATAGATAAATAATTCTGACTTTGTGCAGACTAAAACAAATTAAAATGTTGATAGTGAGGGGTTGTTACCTCAAATAAATTGTTTCCTTTGAATCAGAAATTAGTTATGTACTAAGTTTTCAGGAATTCATATATGATTCTGATGGATGATAAGCCTATAATTAATTCATCTTCCCCTCATGTTGAAAGTATCTGAAGTTCATGAATTCCGACCAGTCATATATGATCTAATAAAATAATTAATGTACGTGTGGGCCAGAAGAAAAAGGACATTTGCTAGTGATTAGGGCATTAAATTAAGTAACACAAGTTATTCTGCAAACTTTACATATACATAGAGGGCACCCATGTACCTCAAGTGGGTATACAGATATTTTTCATGTTGGAGTATTCCATTGGCTTTTCCCCTCAACATCAGAACTTGACTAGGTTGTTTGTGTTCTGTGGAGTTAACTGGATACCAAGATAGAATTGTTTGGTTCTTCTTTTGGATTTTTTTGGTTGAAGCTGTATTCATTATTGAAGTATAGCTTTTGACAGAAAGCAGAAATCATACCCATCTTCGTCCATTATGAGAGGAACTTGTCTCCTACCAAGAGTTTAACTATAATAAATTAAATTGATTAATAAGAGCAAGTTCTTCATTGCATTAATTGTATTATCTTTTTTCTTCTATGATTTGATTAGATGGCCCTAAAGTTTCTTTCACACCCTAGGCAACTTTCCCAAATCAATGTTAATTGGTAGGGCCCAATGATTTTATGATTAAAATCTACACGCAGTCGTTAGGGTTACCTCCAATGGTAGAATTAAAGAGAAGCGACAATAAAGTTTTGATTTTGATTTCCACTGTTGTCCTTTGTCTAAAGCTTGTATTGATTGGTTATCTATAATTATTAATTACCTGTACATGTCTTTTTTTATCAGAAATAATTACCAGTACATTACCTGTTGTACATTATATAAATGCTTCTAAATATTGTAGATACAAAAAAATATAACTATATAAGAATTTAATTAGGTGCAGCATAGCGAATTTTAAAGTTTAATTATTTTTTTTCCTCTTGACTAGGCATTTTCAAAGATGAAATAAAATGTGGAACTAGCATTTAAATCTGAGCTATAATTAGGTAAAGTCTTCTGTAAAATAATTAATGGCTGTGACATTTTGGACCCTAACATTAGGGGGTAATGTTTCCCTACGACCAATTACTTTTGGTTAGAGTATAGGTAATTAATTTGAAATAAGAAAAATATAAAATAAAGAGAGAAAGATTACAAATTTATTTCAAATTAAATTTGAAATTTTTATCAGTATTAAATTTGAGAATTTATAATTAGGAATTGAGAAAAAAGTTGTGGTAAATGGTAATGCAAAGACTGTTTGTCTTCATTTCTTTTTTTTTTTTTTTGATAAATCAAATATCTTGTCTTCAAAAAGTGACGTCCGTAAAGGTTTTGCAGTCGTCTATTTGCATCAGTAAAGTATTAATTGTAAGTTGGTTTATAGCGAAATTTGATTGAAACAGGGTATATAAGGATAATAACCTATAGTATAATCTTTCAGAAACTAGCTAGCAACAAAGTTCGATCCATTGTAATCAAGAACTAGTTTCAACAGTGACCAAGATTCTACATATATAAATCGAATAACTCCTAGCTAGTTGAAGATTACACATTGGTTAGAGTACATATATATTGACGAAAAAGCAGTGAACCAAAGTAACTACCCAGATGTTTAACCTTCCTATCATCCATAGGCCCCTATGTGCTGCAGAAAATTATCTATGATGGAAAGAGCTGTTTAAAAGGCAAGCCAAGAATAATAAAATTAAGTGAGACAACACAAGGATAACATCTTTACAGGAAAAGTGGACATGATCTGAAGACTCTGGGTTGGATTGACACAATGCAATCTACTGGCTGTTTAAAATGAGTGACATTACTTATTATAAGAGTGTAAATAAGATGACATACGTTCTTTTTAACATATTTTTTATGATTTAGGTAAAATTTCTTGTAAATTACAAAAATGACGAGTAAGGTTCATTATAAGTAAATTGAGATTTGTTGGCAGTGTACATAAAACCTGCACACAAAAACTAGCACCTTTCACACTCTTTCATGGACTCTAAGAAAACTTAAAATCAGTTGTTGGCCATGGACTTTATATACAAGTAGATCAATCCGCTGCAAATAAGTATTTGGGACATTGGACGTGTATCGATATCGTCGAGGGATGTATAACCAGTGTTGTAAATTCTGACTGTTTCATGAACTGGACCATCTAATTATAATGACCCGATTAAGATTTATGCCTGTTAACTTTATTCTGCTGATGAATTGGGTATCAGATCGATAAATTAGTGAAAACCGTGACTATAACTAGCTAATTGTTTGAACTGGTGGTTATTTAAGTGCAGGTCATTTTGCAATATTATAGAATCAATCTTCCATCATTATGCCACCGTACTATTAATCAGTGTCCAATGTATTTTGACTGAGTGGATGCCTACACTGTATTATAACAAGATAAAGTATCCTCATTCAATTCCTCAGTACTATGAAGTAAGCTTTGTGGGCAATCATTTTGTTTTCACTATCGTGCTCTTATCTACAATATTCTTACAGTTAACATTTTGGCAGGAGTTTGAAGCACGTTTGAGAGTAATAATTTAGTACTATATTACAAAGTTCTATAAATTATTTTTATTATGATACTATGTCAACCCAAAATACCAATACCAAAAATAAGTAGGATGCTTGACAAATAAACACGTGCGCACAGATGTGATTGTGTTTTGTTTAATTTCTTCTTTCATGCTAGTTGTAAGTATGAAGAGCTACGGAATTGGATATATATATATATATATATATATATATATATATATATATATATATATATATATATATATATAAATGAAAATGTATTAATCCTTATAATTAATATCTATTTCCATGAATGACTAATTCTTATAAGTTTCACTCAATTACTTAATTACAAAAGTATCGATCTCTTAACTTTAATGTCTAAACGAGTACAAATATATGGATGGTAATAATAACAATAAAAAGTTAGAGCCTGTAGGAAATATTTCTCACGAATCTAAATTTTTCTTAGCGGGTAAATACAAAATAGAATAATAATACGTGAATCATTCATAATTTTATACATCTCATCAACAATTTTCATTGTTCTATATCTCTTCCAATCATATCATACTTATATTACTTATATTTTTCTCTCTCTTTTTTACTCTTTTTAGGTGTTAGATAATATATATTGGGCGTTCACGAAAATATTTTCCTACAAAATATTTATCATCTATGTATAGAATAATGTTTGTTGAGATCAGTTACAGTATGTGTGTCTCATACATCACTTACATTAATAAATTTAACATGACAATTAAAATAGTATGTAGATTTTTTTTATAAATTTACTGTAACTAGTAAAAATTACTCAATAATTATCTATGTCTTATTTATTATCATTTCACTTGAATAAATTATTCAATATTTTATTTTATCGAAACAAAATTTATTTTTTCTTTTATTCTACATTTATATTGTATGTCTCTGTGTTCCCTTACGGATACTAATACTAGTTACTCATAAATGAGGGAAGTGCATATGAATGTACTTAATCAAGTTCGTTCTGATTAATTAGCGTATCGATCCTGTAGTTTGTTTGTCTCTTTCCCTCTTATTTAACCTTGTAAAGTTGTAATACTTTTGTTTACTGGTTAAAGCTTAAGTAGTCAAGTTAATATTCTGTCTCATTTATTTTATTTTTTTATTAGTAAATATTGATTGTTAATTTATTGGTTTTTACAGTTAGATAAATTAATACTCCAGTCTTTTGATAAAACTTGGTCCATAAAAAAAGAAAAAGAAAGTTTGTTCTAATTTATAAAAGTGTAAATCTTTTAGTGGCAGCCAATATTGACTTTTCATCCTTGTGACTATTATTTGTGCAGTTTAAGTTCTTGGTCATCTCCTTTGCTTGTTCCCCAAATATAGTAGCAGCTGCAGCTTTTAGAGTAGCCAATACTCTGGAAGGCACTTATATCTCCTGCCTAAACTTAGTGTAATGGCACGCACATCTTCATCCACATGTAGTATCTCCTTTGGATCACGTTTTCAAAGCCAATCTACTGTAAAGAAAGATAAGATTGCACGTGCAATGAAAAGTAGGAACGGTCAAAAACAAACAGTGTAAGTGTCTAAGTCCTTAATTAATTTTGTCTTTAATCATCTTCTCGTGCTCTTGAAATTAAATGCAACCCTCTAAGGATCAAATTTGGTCTCCTGCCATTGTTGGAAAATATGGAAGTATTTTAGGCTGAGAATAATTCTAATCATTAAAATTTTATAATTATTTTAATTATTAGGTGAAGACTTCATCAGTTGGGAAAGGTTTAAATAAAAGTACTTGTGCATCCTCCTTGTTAGAACCCGAAATAAAGTGTTGTAGGGTGAGCACAAAAGTAAAATAATTAAAGTATAAATTTTAGGTCTATCAATAAAAATGATTTGTTTTTAATTTTTATAAAGCAAAAAATATCTCATTTATTATGAAAAAGGTGACATATGTTGGAAAAAAAGTCTCATAGTTATCTCATTTAAAGTAATTTTTTTAAAAAAAAATTGTTTTAAGTTTCACTTACAGGTGGATCGGCTCTATCTGTTCATCCTTAATCTCTTCGATCTTTTAGCTCTAGGTTATAAGATTGTGTAGCTTCCTGGCTCGAAACTCAATCTGATTCGCTCACCCTTAGCCTCTTAGCCCTTCTAACTAGTTCAAGGTTGGAGGACTATGTATTTTTCCAATAGGAACCCAAATCCATTCGATCACATTGGATTATATATGAAACTCATTCTAAGGAAAGAGCGTCAACTCCACGATAATAGAAACCAACTTCCCATCTCGAGCATACCGAAATCAATGTAATCACTCATGGATAAAGGCCTAAATGGGTCAAAAGGTAGATGTAGATAGATCACACTGTTGAATGCTCTAATTATGTCACCTCAAATCCTCAAAGAAACCTACATTAGAATAATTTATTACAAAAAGTTAAATTAAATTAAAATTCCTTATAAGCTGATATATTCTTTCGGTATCGCTCTAAAAGTGTATTAAAAGTAAAGTAGGAAATATATCCAAATACAAACCTAGATTTAGTTGAAGAGGTAAATTTATAAAAAGGGACGAATCACAGTTCAAATTTATGTCAAACTTAATTATCTCTTATGAAACATATGGGTTGATAGATAATTGTCACTCTTAAATGTGATATCCACCAATACATGTATATATAACTTAAAAATTACTAAATAACGAATCATAATTCATGATTAAACCATGAAAAGATATTTTCCTATTTATATATATCAATATCAGCAAGTATACTAAATTACTGCATGTATATCATCCTTTTAAGATTCTGTTATAAATTAGGAGGTAGGGAATCTATGATACTTATATAAGGAATGATTCTATTAATTTGGGTAGTAGTGTCAATTATGGATACTTAATTACAGGATTATTTATTTTTATCGTCTTTGCCATAATTAAGAACCGTGTGACGCTAAATTCTTTCTGGGAAGATAGTGAAAGAAAACGGTAGTACATTGCAATGATAGGTGCTTTTAAAGGAGTTATGTCTTTTCATGTCCTATACGAAAGGGTATTGTGTCTTACCCTTGTTCTTTTTTGCTTGGTCTGATACGAAGACAAATTACAGCACAAGTTAAAATTGATTTCAGATAGATAGAAAATGAAATAATCACCGCCATCAACTAACTAATTCATGATTCAAACATTAATTCGTGGATTTTACTAGATATATTTAGACATGCATAAAATAAAGAGCTAGAAGCGATGCCTCTGTACTCTGTAGCGTTTCATTGTCAGCATGCCAATGAATAGTTGATTGTTAATTACAACCCAACTTGGAACATTTTCCTTTGACAGATAAAACGAGGTAGCTTAATTATTGCCAAACTGGGAATATTGACTAATTGACCCTTCTTCTATATGTTCCCCGATTGGATTAATACTTTTATAATGTCACAGTAATTAACAATTTTTAATATGTGTATTAAACTTGCCTGTTTCATATTTGAAATATTTTATTGAAGTTTTAATGAGAAAGCCTTAAAAAACTCATTTAATATGAATAAAATTTAAATACATGATACATAATATATAGAGAAAGAGAGAGATTAGTTTTGATACAATGTTAGTGTGAATTTTTTTACACTATGAACCAATTGAAAATGTTTTAAAATAACTATTACAAAAAATGATAAATTTTAATTATATGACCATCTATGGTAAGATGATATTATAAAAATATATTCTAATTAAATCTATATAGACAAAGAATTCAAAGTGTTCGATATATAAAAGTCAAAATGACTTTGTTCTTTGGCAATTCTTCTCATCATTCTTATCCTAATTAATAAAATTTGAACTAACATTTTCAACCTTTTTATTGATTCAATGCGGTTATTCAATGCAATAATAATAAATGACATTTAGGCATATATGACAAAAACCATCCACCGTGTATTTTATTTACAACTCTAGCTAAAAGGTCACATTAACAGAATACCATATATATTGCGTATATGATATCATGATAAAGATGATGCTACATGCATTAACTTTCTAAGAACTGATCATGCTTGTGAATGATGACTAACATTCAGTGGAAATTATCAAGCAAAGAATTGGGTTTCTTTATGAACAGAAGAAGAAGAAGAAGGGGGGGAAAAGATTAAAGGAGGGGGGCCATGCTAGAAGCTGTTTAGTCATTGTGTCAGCATGTGTCACAAAACAGAAACCATCTAAATGCTCAGGGCCATATATATAATTCTTGGAAATATATATAACTCTTCATATATATCATAGTATATAATTCTTGAACAATTGTAAATTAAAGCTTTTATACACACAGAAAATGTTGTAAGGTTCATCAATCATGTTGGGTGGCGTGCATGGACAAACATAATGGGTGGGGGAGGGGGCGACAAAGACAGTTACATTCAGGTATACATATAAATTAAAGGGGTACATGATTTAGTTTTTTTGTTGAAGGCAGGTACATGATTTAGTTAAAACATCGGGGATATGTCATTCAAATAATTAAAACAAAGTTCAACGAGTACATATATAAAGTTGTAAATCTGAATTATTGAATCTCACTGGTCGCACTGGTGTAATGGAGAGGTGGTAGTAGTGTGGACTGTGGTACCACGTTAAGGGCTTTTTTTTTCTTTTTAAATAAATTTTCCTAATTAAAATAATTATGTATGTTCTAAAAAATTAAATGAAAACAAAAGTTACTTTTTTAAGACTTTTACAAAATTTAAATATAATTACCCTAAAAAAATTAATAAAATAATTTAAAAACCTAAAAATTATATTATGGAATCACTTTTTTTTTAATTCAAACACGCACTCTATTAATAATTAAATTAAAAAAATTATACAGTTTTAGCCATTCTTAATGATAAACAAGAAGTGGAAAAGTTAGACTTTTTTAAGTAAATTTAATTAGAGAAAGAGAGTTATATATGGATAGTAGTTTTTTAAGTAATTTTAATTAGAGAAGGAGAGTTATATATGTTACATAATCATCTAATTACAATTCAATATATGATAATTTATTAACTTTTAAAATAATTCAATAAGCATCGTATATATAAATCTGTTTAACATTCTTCCATATCTAGTTTTGATTCGATTGTATGTTATGATTGTATGTTTTGATTCAAATTTTGAATATTCTAGCTAGTGTTTGTGTTTCAGTACAGTTTGATTCTCAATGAAAATTACGATAATTATTTTTTAGAGGAAAAAATTTCGAGACTTCGAATTCAATTATAGTGTTTCTCTAAAAGTTCTGCAATCTAACAACGATTAGCTTTCAATTGATGACATTTATATGAGTCAAAATCTTAATTTTTTGAATTAGATTAAGATCTTGATTAGCCAATTAACAAGTATAAATAACCAATTTTGACTTAATTTTCAAGTTGAATGCAATAAAACAAAAAAAGTGTGCCAGCTTGAACAAGTATAAACATGTGTAAGCAAATAATTTTATTCGACTTATTCTCAAAGAAATTGAATTGCGCAATAATCGATTTGATCAAGATCAAGTCAACAAAAGGTTAATTGATCAAGTCAACAAGGTTAAAGAAAATACTGAATTATAATTTTGATCTCCTAATTTTCTAAAATGATGATTTTGATTTTCTTAATTTTTAATTATAATATTTAGTCCCTTATAATTTTATAAATTTGTGATTTTGGCCTTCTAATAAATTATTAACTATTAATTATGATCATTAGAGATATTAAATTAATTTTAAGTTAAATAAAAATTATTAATCAATAAAAAAACTTTAATAAAAAAATTATTAATCCTAATATAGTGTTAATACTGGTGAAGTCACATGGGACGGTGAAAGTAAAAGAGGTGTTGGTGGAGAAGAGGAAAAAAACTATTGTGAAAAATTATGATCAATAATTTTTTGTTCAATTTTTCTAATAATTAATATTTTGATTAATTTATAATTTTTTCTAATAATTAATATTTTGATTAATTTATAATTAACTTAATATTAGTTAGAATTATTTATTAATAATTTATTAGAAGGATCAAAATCATTAATATATAAGATTGGGAGATCATATCTTATAGAAAACTAAAATTATAAATTTGAGAAATTAGAAGAACCAAAATTACAATTTAATCTTAATTTAAAAACAAAAAACTTCAGTGTTGGCTTAAATTGATGCTAATTTCAAATTAGCGTCTCTCTTGCATCAGCTAGAGACTCGATTAAATATAACATACAAGAAGAAGGTTCCAGTTAAAAATAATAATTTATGAACCTATTTGAAAATTCTCAACCAGTTTAGGGACTTAGTAATTTTACCATTTAGATATTGTTCTTAGTTGAATTTTGATGTTGGAATTTTATTCACTATTCTTAGTTGAATTTGACTGATGTAATTTTTCTATGTTCTGATTCTTCTTGATGACAGACTTTTGATGTTGAAATTTTATGTTTTAATTTTCTTTTCCATATCTTGTTACTGCTTGAATATATGAATTTTTATGCTTGAATTATTTTGTTATTACTTGAGTATTGTTCTTAAACTTTTTAAATTTATTTGAATTGTGCCAAAGGAAATTGGAGTTATAACAAACATTTCCCTTCCCAATTTAAGTCTCCATTATATGAGGTTTCTAATTAATCAAATGTATTTCCATTTGTCTTCTAATGTTGAAAACTTTGTGGTGGTTCACAGTACCTTCAAAGTTTAAAAACACACTTGAAGATTATAAAATCCTATCCCAACTCAAAGGACCAGGGCTTCAATATCTATCCAAGCTCCAGTCCATATGGATAATGCACTCTTGGATGTACCCCATCAATAATTTTTCTAAACCTTTGCTTGCTGGGACATGTAATCATTTGACAAACTTGACACCATCAATTGTCTCTTTTTCCAACATGATACAACTTGGTACATTATGAAAAATAAGAATAAAACTTTTATATATAGGGCATGGCTGTTGATAATGAGGGAAGAAAAATAATGGAGAAAAAAAAAGAAATTTTAGGTAAACTAATAATTAGAGCCGTGCATAAAACTTTGACACTTTTGGAAAAATTATCTGTGAAACTTAATATGATATATTTTATCATTTTGTTTGTTTTTTAACTGAATTTTTTAATCAATAAATTATAATTAAGTAAATTTAATATTTTTTCAATAAATAATATGATAATTTCATTCAATTCTTCTTATAACATTGGTGATTTAAATAGTTTTAAATTAAATTTTTTTAACAGTAACAACTATTAATTCTGAAAAAATGGATATTTAATTTATATTTTAGGTATTATGAATAACACCATATGAGTGATAAATACATGTTTTTACAGCATAAGTGATACATACATTAAAAAGTATTTTAAATACTTTAGTATTTATATTATATTATCGACTTATTTTGTTAACATTTTTCTTAATAATTTTAATTATTAAAACAAATTAAGTCTAATCTTTCTTCTACCCGATTGATCTTCATATACAATTTTCTTTTGGTACGAAATCATATTCTTAAAAGTATCATTGAAAAAATAATCGAGTTAAATGATATCATTATACAAGATAAAATTATTTTGATTACATCTTTTTTTAGTTTAGACATAAAATTATGATCGATAATGTCACTTTATTCTAAAATTGATCAATTATACCATAAGAGAAAATTAATTAGATATCAAATAAAAACTCTAAATATCTTATGGTTAAGAAAAAGATTAGACCATTATAATTATGAAAGCAATAAAACTCTTCCTCAATTTTTTTAGTTATATTTAGTTGTATATGTAATTGTGTTTTCAAAATAAAAAATATAAATTAAATTTTGAAGACAAAAGTACTAATTTTACTAAAAAAAATTACAAACAAGTGTGATAAAAGAACCTCAATTTGGCCATAAAAAACATATACTTAAGATATCTCTTTGGACCGGGCTTGGTTGAAAATAATAGCAGTTACCCAGACGAGTGAAGTCACGGGCTTCAACTTCAGCGTCGGGCCTGAGGCCTACGAAAAGCCCGCGAGTATTTCCCGCCACCAACAACACCACAGAAAGTAGAAACGCTTTAACTTCATCACTCATATATAAACAAACACACGCACGCGCGCGTTCTCTCAGTTGATTACACTTCACAATCACAGACACAGTTTCGCTCTACTACTTGAACCCTATTTGCAGCAATGGCTGAAAACTTCGACGACCTAAATAATAAACTCCCTGAGCTCAAATTAGGTATCCTGTATCTTTTCCCCCTTTTATAAGAAGAGATAATTGTTCATATTTTAATTCCAGTTATATGCGAACCATTTTTTTTTTTTTTGTTATTGGTGATTAGTTCAAGTTACTAATGGCTTTCGTCGTTTTCTTTCATTACTGTTGCCAGATTCTAAGCAAGCGCAAGGGTTTCTGTCATTTTTCAAAACCCTACCTGATGTAAGTATTTTTTTCCTCCATCGTCGTGTTCCATTGTCTCTCTCTCGGAATTGAGCATGACTCTCTCTCGCGAGAGTGTCATTACTTTACTTATTAGCATTATATGTATGTGCCATTTTATTTTTTATTGCTAAAAGTATAAATCTTTCATCCATTATGCTCATGAAATTTCACATTAGCCTAACATTGTTGTTTTGTTTCTTACTTCATTGAAGTGTCTACAAATTAAGCATA
Source organism: Glycine max (assembly GCF_000004515.6). Lineage (NCBI taxonomy): Eukaryota > Viridiplantae > Streptophyta > Magnoliopsida > Fabales > Fabaceae > Glycine > Glycine max. The sequence continues at coordinate 9,673,066 of NC_038253.2, read as the reverse complement.
TATCAAGTATCAACCACTTCGTCATATACTTATTCTTGTTTAAATTTTCTAAATTTAGGCCCAGAAGCAGCTACATGATAATTACTTATAACTTATTTAGACCAATTAAAATAATTTTCTGCACAAAGTTATTTAGAAAGAATATGAAATTTTATAGTGGGTCAATCCTTCCCCAACTTATATACGTAGTAGTGAATATTTTAATGTTTGTTGTTTTCCATGCCTATTATTTTACATGTAATGGAATGTCCAAGCATTGTTTAAAAGGACTTTTGGATATATGGGAGAGGATGAAAACTTAGACAAAAATGATGAAATGCTCACTTCATTGAATAAATCATTGGCAGCATACATTAAAATAAATATACAGCTATATCAAAGGATAAGAAGGAATCTGCTAAAAAGACACCTATGCAAAATGACAGCTAATAACAGCTATACATGACAGCTGCATAAACAGCTCATAGCATCAACAGATATTCTAGAAACTGCTAGAAACTTCTAGGAGCAATATTGAGCTTGGGCCTGATGAGTGGGCTGGCTTGGTGTTGTGGGCTGCTTTTCTGATATTGTTGTTTAACTAATTTTTCATTTCCTCATTGTTACATGAAATCAATGCCATGATGAAATGGCATATGGGCATGCATGCACACAATCCATTTTCTATCCCTTTAACTCACGTTTTAAATTGGTATTGTTCGTTTTCCATTTATTATGTTTATTTTCATGTTTCTGCTACAGGATCCAAGGGCTGTACGGTTTTTTGATCGCCGGGTAAGTTTATGGACGATATTCATCTTTTTCATTATTATGTTTTTAATGACTCTGTTCAATGGATGCCGAGTAGTACAATTCCCATACCAGCATGTCTTCAAGATATTTTGAGAGGCAGCTTCTGATCTCTGAAATGTCATAATCTCTTCAGTTGTCACTTATTTTTCTATGGATTTCCTGAAGAAGAATAAATTTATTTAAAGTGACTTCACTCACCTCAGCAATATTTATTAGAAGATTTTCAAAATTTGTAATCCTGAAGTAATTTGGATAGGACTAGGTCCTATATTTTTTAAGGCTCATGTAGTCTTGTTGATTACTGTTTAATATGTGCTATAATATAAAGATATCTTGGTTAAATATTGTTTGTGGATTGTTTAAATACGATGCTTAAAGCTTATTAACCCTGAAAGCACATCTTCCGAAAAAGCTATTATCTAGTTTTTCTGGTTTACAAACCAACTTGTTGCTACTTCTTTTCATCTTTTGAAGAGTTTCTACAATTTTTGTTATAACTTTTCAGAATGGATTTTTGTTAAATAGATTTTTCTTTATATTATGTCAATGGGATTCTCTAGCATTATGATGATCATAATTGGATTGAATGCCCTTTTAAAATTATTCAGGACTATTATACTGCCCATGGTGAGAATGCTACATTCATTGCAAAGACCTATTACCACACTACTACAGCTATGCGACAACTGGGCAGTGGATCAAATGCTCTTTCCAGTGTAAGTGTCAGCAGGAACATGTTTGAAACAATTGCTCGTGATCTCCTTTTGGAGAGAACAGACCATACTCTTGAGCTCTATGAAGGTAGTGGTTCTAATTGGAGACTGGTCAAAAGTGGAACACCTGGTAATATTGGCAGTTTTGAAGATGTTCTGTTTGCTAACAGTGAAATGCAAGATTCTCCAGTTGTTGTTGCTTTGTCACTTAACTATCGGGAAAATGGGTGCACCATTGGGTTAGGATTTGTTGATCTAACTAAGAGAGTACTTGGGATGGCTGAATTCCTTGATGACAGTCACTTCACGAATGTGGAGTCAGCATTTGTTGCACTTGGGTGCAAAGAGTGCATTCTGCCTATAGAGTCTGGCAAATCTACTGAAAATAGAATGTTGTGTGATGTGTTGACTAAATGTGGTGTGATGTTAACTGAGAAAAAGAAATCTGAATTTAAAACTAGGGATCTGGTACAGGATCTTGGCAGGCTTGTTAAAGGTCCTATTGAACCAGTTCGAGATTTAGTGTCTGGATTTGAATTTGCACCTGGTGCTTTAGGGGCATTACTATCTTATGCAGAGTTACTGGCAGATGAAAGCAATTATGAAAATTATACTCTGCGTAGTTACAATCTTGACAGCTACATGAGGTTAGACTCTGCAGCCATGAGAGCACTTAATGTCCTGGAAAGCAAAACTGATGCAAACAAAAATTTCAGTTTGTTTGGTCTCATGAATAGGACTTGTACTGCTGGAATGGGAAAACGGTTATTGCACGTCTGGCTAAAACAACCATTAGTAGATGTAAAAGAAATTAATTCCAGGTTGGACATAGTTCAAGCATTTGTAGAGGACACTGCTCTTCGCCAAGATCTGAGGCAGCATCTGAAAAGAATATCAGACATTGAGCGATTGATGCACAATATTCAGAAGCGACGAGCTGGTCTGCAACATATTGTTAAACTTTATCAGGTAGAGTCTTATCTATAGTTACTGTTAGGTTTTGATAAGGTGTAGAATTTCACCAATGTTATGGCTATCTTACAATTGCATTTGTGCTTGTTTTGTGATTCAAGACTATTATTATTTTTTTCATCATCATTGTCATTAACTACATAGATAATACATCCATGCTAACCATATTATTAATTATATAGAACTGTCCTTGTTTGGATAAAGATATGGCCTGTTGTTAACTCCACCATTACTGTCTTTGAGTGCAGTCAAGTATTAGACTACCTTACATCAAAAGTGCTTTGGAAAGATATGATGGACAATTTTCCACAATGATGAGGAGTAGGTATCTGGAACCTATTGAGTTATGGACTGATGATGAGCACCTGAACAAATTCATTGGGCTTGTAGAAGCTTCTGTTGACCTTGATCAACTGGAGAATAGGGAATACATGATTTCTCCAAGCTATGACTCTATACTAGCTAACCTAAAGGACCAACAAGAATTACTAGAGAGCCAAATACAAAACTTGCATAGACAAACTGCTGATGATCTTGATCTGCCTATGGACAAGGCATTAAAGTTAGACAAGGGCACACAATTTGGACATGTTTTCAGAATCACAAAGAAGGAAGAGCCAAAAATAAGGAAGAAGCTCAATACTCAGTTTATTATACTGGAAACCCGTAAAGATGGAGTGAAATTTACCAACACGAAGCTCAAGAAACTAGGGGACCAATATCAACAAATTCTTGAGGAGTATAAAAGTTGTCAAAAAAAGTTAGTTGATAGAGTAGTTCAAACTGCGGCAACTTTCTCTGAGGTGAGTATATGTATAGCAAGTTTAGATTGGACTAATGTTTGGGAAAAAAATAGTTTTTGTTTTGTGTTTTCAAAAGCTTTCAATCTTAAGCTGTATCAAATACAAAATAAGCTAAATTGAATATTTTTTGCTCTGCAGGTGTTTGAATCTTTAGCTGAAATAATTTCTGAATTGGATGTATTACTGAGCTTTGCTGATTTGGCTTCTAGTTGTCCTACTCCCTACACAAGGCCTGACATCACTTCATCGGTACTTAATTTGCTATTTTCACAATTACTGCATTCTTCTCGCATTTGCCTCCCTTCTCTGTTTATCCCCTGTTTTGGTTGGAGAGATATTTTTCGGAATAGCATTGAACATTGTCATTTTGACTTTAATAGGACGAAGGAGATATTACTTTAGAAGGATGCAGACACCCTTGTGTAGAGGCACAAGACTGGGTGAATTTTATACCAAATGATTGTAAGCTTGTAAGTATTTGTGACTCATGAGATCCATGGAAAGTAAGCATTTCTTCATTTAAATTGGGAACTTATAATTTTTCCTTTTTTGCTTCTTGTAACAAATTAGGTCAGAGGAAAAACTTGGTTTCAAATAATAACAGGACCTAACATGGGTGGGAAATCAACATTTATCCGACAGGTGCTTATCTTCTGTTCCATTTTATTGTAAAAATTAATCATCATTTGATTGTCTTATAAATTTTATTGTCAGATCTCATCCTTCTACTTTTGTTCTGGTGTTAATTATGACCATCAATTTTGGGTGCCCGAATATTCTTTCTGAAGACATTTTAGTCCTCACAATTCACATACTTGCATTCTTGCCACCTGAGGTTGGAGATTTGGTTAACAGTTTTTTTTCCCTATATGTAGGTGGGTGTTAATATTTTGATGGCACAAGTTGGTTCCTTTGTTCCTTGTGACAATGCCAGCATATCTGTCCGTGATTGCATTTTTGCCCGTGTTGGTGCTGGTGACTGTCAAGTGAGTTCTATACCATATTCTTTGCCCCTGTTAGCAGCCTCCCCCCTCCCCCTCCCTCTTTGAATAGCTTTTCTGAGACTTTCACTCAACATAAAGCTACATGTAGAATATTTTTTATGTTCCTGTTAGTATCTATCTATCTATCTATCTATCTATATATATATATATATATATATATATATATATATATATAAACTTTGATTACTAATTTGATTATTAAAACTTTTTTTATTGTCATTTTCTTCTTTTACTTACGATTAATTTTTAGAACGAAGTGTAAAATTTCATTTACTTTTACTTATGATTGATTTTTTACTCCTTTCTTTTAATTAATTTTAAAATAATGTTTACTTTTAAAATAATATAAGATTATACATATATAAAATTTAATACTATTTATTTTATAGTTTATCTATCTATCTCTCTCTCTCTCTCTCTCTATATATATATATATATAAAAGTAAACTTCACTTGAATTTTTGAGAGTGGTCGGATCAAAATTTTAAAATCACAACCATTGTTGATTTGATTCTCTTATGTAACATTCACTTCAACATCTTTGAGACATCTGATCGAAACTTTAATTTTACATTAGTCGTTGATATGGTTAATGGAAGATTATTAATTTTAAAACTTAATCTTTTATATTTTTTTTATTAAAGATAATTACGATTCAATGTCTCTTGATTTACTATTATTATTATCTTTTATATATTAAATAAAAATAGAGAAAATTAATAAAATAAGAGATAATGTAGCTATTCCAAAATAGTATTCATTTTCACTTCTCCATTGATATTGCTTTACTATTCTCAGTTCTTTGAACAACAACAATTATGATAATGCTATACAATATTAATTATACTAAATGAGAGTGTTCAGTCTATGATGTGAGGCCAGTCAATTCAAATCTTCAATAATATCTCATAATTAAAATTAATATATTTAACATCATTTCAAATATTCTTTAAAAATAACTAACAATTATATGTATTTAATAAAATCTATTTTAATAAATTTTAATTTTGATAATAAATGCATTTAAAAATTACATGTTAACATTATATCGAAAATAGATTAAATAAATAGTCAAATTTAATAATTATATAGTATTCCCTCGAGTCCTTTGTGAAAAAAAAAAAAGACAAATACACCTAGTATGTATGCAGGTAAGTTAGTTGATTTTAATGAATAATATCATAAATTTAAATCTTTCTTAAAAAAAAAAATACTTAGAGAGGGGTGGTAATAGTTAATGACAACACATCATTCAAGAGCGGCTATGTTTTCCACCAATCATGGTTAATTGTTGGTCAATAAATGCATCCACTTGCATGGAGGATCAATGTGCACCTTTCACAATAAATCAAAATCAAAGGTATAAAAGAAAATTAAGTGGATTCATGTTTCTTGCAATTTAAGACCAAAACAATAAACTCACTTTTTCCTTATAAAAAGGGGTAGAGGAGTATTATATATTCATATCTATTATTTTTAGCTTTTTTTAAGGAAAAATAGACTTGAAAATGAAAAATAAATTTTTGTTCATGTTTTTTCTCTCCCTTCACATTGATTATATGAGCAAAAAATTATATAAATATGAAATTACTCACACCATTATGATTTTTTTTTAGAACCATTAAACCATTGTTATGATCATGTGCTAGAAAACTAAACTCATATCTTTGATAATCTTAGAGTTAGGTTAATATTTATTTTATATTTTTCTCTTTTTATATATAATTATAAGGAAATATTTATAAGCTACTATAATATTTATTTTATTTTATAATGATAATTTCATGAAAAAATTGACAATCAATATGCTTAATTTTAAAAGAATACATGTAATACTTAAAAATTTCATTTAAAATGAATTATTTATAATAAATTATAAATTAATAATCATTTTATTTTAAAATATTTTATATATTTAAATTATCTTCTTATATTTAAATAAACTCATGCAAAGCACAAGTTTAATAAATTTTAATTTAAATAATTATAAATTTATATTTACTATTTTTCTTTTGAACTTATACATTTCATACAGGTATTACATCACTATTGTTCTTCATGGAATAAATCTCAATAGACTTAATATTTTGTAGGATAATATCTGCTCAATTAGAAATACAGTTAATCTTTTATTACTAAATTTTAATGTGATACTACATATTTTAAAAATGATAAGTTTATTTATTTATATATTTTTTAAAAATAATACTAAATACAAATAATATTAAGTAAAAATATAAAAAAAGTATAATATAATCAAACCTGTGCATTGCACTGAATAAAACCTAGTTATGCATGAAATTGAACTTCTTATATCACTTTTAATTTAATTTTCTTTCATTAGAAAAAGTAACAACTCTAATGGGATTTGGGTATTTGGAGTTGCTTAAAAATGATCAAAATTGTTAAGGTGGCTGTAAGGGTATCTATAATGTTATTCTATTCTTTTTCAGGCTAATATATAAAAACTGCATAATGTTACTGCTTGGTGATTATTAAATCTCTAGTTAATGTTATATCCTTAATATGAATTCTGATTTTTTTAATTCCCCAGCTTCGTGGAGTTTCTACCTTTATGCAAGAAATGCTTGAAACTGCATCAATATTAAAGGGAGCTACTGACAAGTCCTTGATAATCATTGATGAGTTGGGACGTGGGACATCAACTTATGATGGATTTGGTTTGTTTCACACTTAAAAGTGTTCCTTTAATGTGTTGGTGTTGCACCCTCTTAAATGTGAATCATAATTGTCAAAATATATGTGTGGACAACTCTAAGTTACTCATGTGCTTTTTTAGTTAGCTGTACAATCGCTTTCCTAAGATGAAAAAGAAAATTAAAAAAATTGCAAAACCCAGTTTCTATCTTAATTCTTAAAACTAAAACTTGTCATATAATTTCTTTTTATTACTTTGTCTTTAGACACTAATTACTTGTTATAGCTGGACCATTTTTTGAAATTTTGTGTTCTTGAAAATTCTCTGCTGTAATACAGTCCTTCATTTGCTTACCACTAGGCTAAAAGCTATAGTTGAAGTCAACAATACTCTGATACCACTTGTTAGATCAAGCTCTTATGACTAGGCCAAAAGTTATGATTGATGGCACAAGTGCAACTTTGTTTTCTCAAGAATTGTCCGAGTTGCATCTAACTTAAGGGACTGCACTCTATAAATTCCATGGTCTGAGATATTAAGGTTGCCAAATCCTAGGAGTGATGTTTACCAAATAAAAAGCTAACAATATTATTTTGGTCTTTTGCTAATTTACAAAGTGATTATTCATATAGGTGTTCTATGTTGTTCAAAGTTGAATATTCATTGGAGTTATATAATCAAATATAGAATAAAAATACAGCTTAAAGATTAAAAAAGGGAATAAATATTTTTGACAAGGCTTTCTATGTATGAGTTAGCCTCTGCAGACAACAGTATAAAACAATCATTGTTACATCATTGCATAATTCTTTCTTTTATTGGATACAAATACAACCATACAAATGGCATTGTATAACTTTATAGGATGCTGTCTGCACAGAATCTAGTGTTGGATTTAAAGCTCTTATCACATGAAGTATCTTCAAAATTTTATGTTGACATGATGAAACTAGTTTATACATCAATATATTCTTGTCAAATATAATGAGTAAAAAGTAATTATGTTAATAAAAGTTTATTGATATCCATTTTTCTTAAATTTTGCATGCAAGGTGAATTTGGTGATTACTTGTAACATAATGGTTGGATTTAGAATTTTGTTCTGCAAAAGATTATTAAGTGGTTTATGTGTTGGTGCCAAGTTATCCTAATAAACTAACAGTTCGAAACAGTTGATTTAACTCCGGCTGATGATTGAAAGCCCTTAAACATTTCATGCATTAAAAGTTGAAATAAGTTTTTATGTGATATGCAGGTTTAGCTTGGGCCATTTGTGAGCATATTGTTGAAGTAATCAAAGCACCTACTTTGTTTGCCACCCACTTTCACGAATTGACTGCATTAGCCCTTGAAAATGTAAGCAATGATTCACAGAAGCAAATTGTTGGTGTGGCAAACTATCATGTTAGTGCACATATTGACTCATCAACTCGAAAGCTAACCATGCTATACAAGGTAAAAATGCATTCTAAACATTCTTTTCACATAGCAAGTTACCTTTTCCTATCAGCTTTATGATGTGTGTTCCTCATGAGTCATGAAACTAAGGATGTTTTTAGACAAGTTTGAGGGAGGGGGGGGGGGGGGGGGGGAGAGCACTTTTCTGAAAGCCTTTTTAGAGCTTTCCCCTCCTAGAAGTTGCACTTTCTAGTTTCTGAGAAAAGAAGTAAAACTGCTTTTGACAAACTTATCTAATTATCACAAAAGAAAAATAAACATGATTTTTTATTTATTTAAAAAGTGTTTTTTTAATAAATAGCACAATTACTCTTTCCAATATCACTGGAAAGAATATGATGTTTAAGTGGTAGAGCTCCTATTATGGTATAAATCATCACAAATTGAAAAGAAAAAGAGCATGACCTTAGAGGCTTGAAATAAATCTAATAGGGTTCATCTTGTTGCACTTTTTTGTTTCACATACCGCCAAAATCTTTGGCAGATTTTTCTCCCATACCCTCCCTGCATTTTTTTTCTTTTCCAGATTTGGCAGATCCTTTGATGATGTTTCTTCTATACTGTGGTTTACTTGAAGGTCAGGTGATATTGCTAAGAAATTGAAGGATATGAGAAGCTTTAAAGAGAAGGAAAATTAAAAATAATTAAAGTATATATATGTAATATGTTTGGCCTGAGTATTAACTACAATTAGACTTCGGTCTATAATGAAAAATATCCTCTTATTTCTTGCCAGTGATACATCTCTTTAAGCAAATAATTGACCATTATTCTGAAGTCAGAACAATCAATCAACAACCAGCCAGAGTCACGTTTTTCATCACCTAAGTACTTACACAAAGGAAAAAAGAGACCTACCCAGTTTCCTCAAAAACAGCATGAACAGAGATTGAATGACTCATCATTCTACCTATGTACAGCAAACACCTTGTTATTATTGATTATGTATTTCATTGTTTATAGTCTGTCCCAAATGTAGCATCCACTCATAATCTTGTAGGATCCTTGCTATTATTGATTATTAACATATTTTGGATGACCTTTTGTGGCAATGTGCTTATAAATTACCATCTCTAGAAGTCTGGACATCTAGTTCAGAGACTATAGTAGTGTGGTCAAATAGAAATCTGCATTTGCATCAACTCATTCTTTTTTTACATGTTTTAATTTGTAGGTTGAACCTGGAGCTTGTGATCAGAGTTTCGGTATTCATGTTGCCGAGTTTGCAAACTTCCCTGAAAGTGTTGTTACCCTAGCTAGAGAAAAGGCAGCAGAATTAGAAGACTTTTCTCCTTCTGCAACATCCTTAAATCATACTACACAGGAGGTATTGCTTACAGCATTTTTTTGTTTAATTTTTATGCCTCATTGATGTGTGGTATGAATTGAACACATTATTCCTCAGAATAAATTCATAAACAGATGAGGATAATTACAAAACTTCACCAAGTAAAATAATGTTTGGTTGATATATATAAGAGTATACTCTTATAATATATCACATGTCTTGTATATTCGTAGTTTATTCAGCATGGGAAGAATCTTCTACGTAAAGCTGGTTTCATGTGAATATACCATGGAGGGAACATGTCACTTGCTCATGTACTTAATTTAATACTTATGTTCAAACTTCAAAGGATGTCACTGTCTCGTGTGTGCCTCTGTTTGCTGAGCTACTTTTAATTTCTTGTTTTAATATTTTATTGTTAACATGTCAGAAACCTTTTTTTAGTTGTCTGAATTTCGTAAAAAGAATGTCAGAAATAGTAGCCTCAATATTCCTACAGGAAATCTGTGCTTCTCTCTGCAAAATTATAATAAAAAAGTTACTATAGTTCTCTTCATTTTAGAAACCTACGTCATTGGAATGTCACTAAAAATTTGCAATTATATTTTGCAGGTAGGTTCTAAACGTAAGAGAGCATTTGAACCCGATGACATGTCTCAAGGGGCTGCAAAGGCTCGCCAATTTCTAGAAGCATTTGTTGCTTTGCCTCTAGAAACCATGGACAAAATGCAAGCTTTGCAAGAAGTAAAGAAGTTAACAGATACTTTGGAGAAGGATGCAGAAAACTGTAATTGGCTGCAACAGTTCTTGTAGTATGAAAAAAAACATAGTCAGTACCCATGCATGTTGTGAATTTTGAAGAGCTTCTTGATGTACATGATGTGTTCAATGGATTGGGTAAAAAACAGAACTGTACCAGGGTGTTTTGTTCATTTATACGCTGAGTGTAGGGAAGGTTAAAGCTTCTAGCATAGCCCTGCTAGAAAAGAGAAATGTGTATTCGAATCTTGCTTGCCTTTTATTTTAGTTTTCAAAATGTTAAAAGACCATATGGGCTTGCGTCCTGGTACCCTATGGATAATATATTTAACAGCTATTGGTCGTATTATCAAAGCATGTTTTCCAGATTTGTCTGAGTATAGAAACTTTACCATTAATTTATTCAATTTTACGGTTGAGATAGACAGAACAGGTCATTATATGACTAGATAATTTAAGCAACAATTAAGAAATAAGATGAATGCAGTTTGTGCAATTCTAAGTTGATATAAGAATATCTTTCTCTTCTGTCAAGATATTATATTAAGTTTAGAAGCAAAACAATGAAAATAGATATGGCAGCAGAACAAGATATATTAATATATATAATCTGCTTCCTTTTGTCAAGATATTATATTAAAGTTAAAAGAAAATATGGCAGCCGATGAAATATAAATAATAAGAGGAGCACACGACCTGTGCTATGCTATGATGGAAAAAATAAAAGATCTTGCTAAAAGATTGATGTGAGTCAGAACAGGTATTGAGCACTATGTCTTTTTCTTTGTAGATATCATATGTATTTGTCATGGTGGTAGGACGTGGTGGATACTTAATTGTCATTTTCCATATAAGTGCTTCTTATCCAGTTATTTATAGACTCAAATCGTTAGTCACTTGTCACTAAGCTTCGTTGTGCAAGTAAAGGGATGCTGATGGGGGCGTGTGGTTGCAACTTGTTAATTTTCTAAGACTTGGTTTTATAAATTTATTATCACATCATCAGATGCTAACCAACTTTGTTTATGGTGCTAAGCCAAAAAAATTTGCCGCTAACCAACTTTCAAAAACTAGTTAAAAAGTCATCCACGCAGCCTACTACTCCCTACTGTATGCCAAAATACAAAATCAGTCTAGTTTCCCATTGAGGGACTAAAACCTTCCCAACGAATAATTAATATATAATTTTTTTTTCGAGGGAATGGTTAATCGAGGTTTGAGAAGTCAAGTTTATACTTTATAGGGAATGAAAGTATAATCAAACATGTTATAAGTTTAAATTTTAATTTATTAATAAAATAATATACTCTATTGTTTTAATAGTGAATTAAAATAAAATATCTGCCATGCATCTCCAAGCTACTCTTATCAATTTCTCAAAAAAAAAAGCCACTCTTATCAATTAAAGTAGTATTCCTTCCTCAAAAAAAAAAAAAAAACTCGATTAACCAAAGTAAATAGATAACTCCTGCCAGCAAGTATACATTGCAGCGAATAAAAAATAAAATAAACAGTACTAAAAGTTAAAACTCAGGTTCGACTTCTCGTCTCGCATAGGGGTTGGGATCCTTTGTATTTTTTTTAAAAAAAATTGAAAAGTTTCATTGATTAAAAATAATTTTTATGATAAAATATTAAAAGAAAAATAATCATTAACTGCATACTATTTAATTGAAAAAAAAAAACTAGAGCCGGTTCCCTTCATTGTTCAAATTCTAAAATATGATGAGGTTTTTCTTACCTCTTAAATAAAAAATGGCTATGTTGAAGGTAGAGAGTAATGTTTTCCAACTCCATTTCGATGAAGTAAATGATGAAGCTCAACATTTGCCTATAAATATAGAGTTTTTCCATCATCTATAACATTTTCGACAATCATAACAGTCCAATATCAGATAGAAATATTTAGAGAGAAGACTGTATTCTCCAATGAGGTTTTCTCTTAGTGAATTTATTCTTCTATTTTCAAGAGAAAGTGTAATTGATCTTTCTTTGTATTCAGAGTGATGTAAAAAAAATATTTCTATTCTTGCTCATGCCTTTTTTTAATTCTGATTTTTGATTGTGTGATACTATTTCACCACTCTAGTACCCAACACAAAAAATGGTTGCGCATTTTTCATATTATACCTTGAATAAAAAGTTCTTTTCTTGGTTTAATAAGTATCAAATTTTAGACTTATTTTGTGTTTTATTGTTTTTTGCCTTTGCCACTTTTTAAACAAAACACAAGATAAATATTTTTGTGTTATCTATTTCATAAAAATTTAGCAAATGCATCTTGTGATTTGGAAAGAAAAAAAAACACAAACAAGAACTAAACTTTTGCCAAACCATGATTTGAGACAACTTTTGAAATATAAACACACTATAGTAAAAGAAAATTATTGAATATCTGCGAGAGAAGACAGATTTGATGATTCTATCTAATGTTGAATATCTAACAGTAGGGTGTAGTCAAAGGACATTTTACCCCCAATCCCAATGGTAAGAGTAAGATCCCCTGATAATTTAAAATTAAAAGTAGTCTGTAATATTCTATATATATATATTGCTGAATTGTAGTATTCTATATATAAAAACAGCTATAACAAAATTTGTGATAAAATTATTATTCCTTATTATAGCCATTTCATTATGGTTTACAATTTTTAAAATATTAAATAATATGTTTTATAAGTTCAAAAAGATTTAGTGGGTCTAAATTCTAAAAGTTACGGGGACCAACAAAATCTTTGAAAAATCATATAATTCAATTCACCTATCCTGTCTCCATACGGGTGCGATCAATTGTGACACTGTAATTTCATTTCAGAACTATTAGTAATATATTATGTTGGCTGCAATTCCTGTAAATTGATAATGACCCCATAATTGTTTGGTAATAACGCACGCTATCATTTTCATTTGTATAAGAAAACGGCCCAAATAATAGTAGTTAGTAGTTACCTAGGCTGGTTTTGGAAATAATAGTTAATGTCTAATAACTCGTTAAAATTTGAAAATTTAGTTTATCAAAAAAAGTTCTAATTATTTACTACTAAGGTGATTTAATAAGTTAGTTACTGAAAAATAGTTAATGTGACTCAATAAACTAAGGTAATTTTAAAAAAAAAAGAATCTAAAAATAAAAAAATGTAAGAATCGCACCTAAAAAATGATACTGTTATTCTAAACAAATAACGTATGTACTGATTTTTACATTATTATTTAATTATTATTATTTATGGTAAGTTTAATATCTTTTATGATAATTATTTTAAAAATCTTACTAATAATGACTTTTGATTGGTTAACATTATAAAGCTTTTACTTGAACAAATAAAAGAAGGGCTTTTCTAAACCAACAATGAGACGTTCATTGCTTGAATAAAAAGTTGTGGGACATATGGACCCTCAACTTGAAATAGTGTTTCTTGTCTCAAGAGATGGGCAAGAATTTCTGCCATTGCTCATGACTCATGAGTTACCCTCTATCCCACAAAATTTCGTCTCATTTGATCTCTTTCATTAATTGCATCATTCCCAATCATGCCTTACCAAAAGCAAGATATGATATTTTATCAAGTGGTGAGGAGAAGCTAGTTTTGTGTGAGCAACCTAAGCCTCTGTTTAGAAAAAAACATAAAACTCAATGATTCATGAATATGGTTTTAGATCAGAATTGAACCATCAATAAACCATAGTGATACTTGCAAGAGAATCAATGCAAGATGCCACAAACGGGTTGATATAAGTTAGAGAAGGAAATTAACTTAAGCATAAACTTAAAATTAATTTTTGGATTAGTTAATATGATTTTTTATGAATTAATTCATGTATAAATTAATTTTAATTTATGAAGAGACTTATTTCATTTTTTATTCTTATTTTCTTATGGTATAAGTACTTATGAACAAGTTTATCCATAAAATTTATAAATTGTTATTCTATACAAGTGAAAAAAAATGTTAAAAAAGAGAGTTGATAAGTTACTTAATGACATAATAATTGTTGGAAAATATAAGGGTAAATTAAAATATATTATTTAAAAATTATAATTCAAATTTTAAAGTGTCTTTATAAGTTTTAATTTTTAAGTACGAAACGATTTTTATCAAAAAAATGTTAAAAATATCTATTTGTTATAAAACATTTTAAATATCTATTTTAACTAAAAGTATATTTTATTGGAAAAAAAAATAATAAATAAAGTTTTATGCTGACCCAATACATTTTAGAGGTCTTAATCAGTCTTATACAGCTACATGGTTGATGTGGTATCTCATGCACGAGCCGACTCTATACTAATATTATAAATCAAAATCCATAAGTAGATTCATTAAGACAAAAGTTATAAAAATTGAATTTATAACTAGTGTATGTACAATCATAAAATTATTTTAATATGGCGTATGTATAAGGGATACGAGAAAAAAAAAACATAGTTAGTATATCAATTAAAAACAAGAGAAATAAATATAAGCATATTATATACTTTGCTTAGCGTGTGCTTGCGGATTGAGATCACTATCACTCATCATTCATCACTTCAGACACACACGCCTTTCATTTTGACTGTGGCTAATGTTGTGCTTGTTTTAACTTTCGAAATACTCAATTGTGATGAGAGATGAAGTGCATCAGAACGTGTTAACCAAAAATAAACACAGTAAATTAAAAGGATTAAAAGGAGGGAGAAAATAGTCATTTACTCAAAGTATATTAAAAGAAAAATGATATATTCTCTTATATATTATTACAGTATTAAATGAAAGATAAAAATATTTAATATTGTTAGAAAAATATTATTAGGCATTATGAAAAAACTAATATTACTAATAGGAGAGTATAAACATTAAACACCGACAACCACCCAAATCAAAACATGGAGGTTGGGACCGGCGCGCGTTGAAGCCAAGCCAAAGTGTCGAACGAAGAGCAAAACAAACGGTAAAGAGAGACTAAGTGGGTTTTGTTAATTTTATTATATTCATCTTTTTTTAAGGTATATTCATCTTTTTAGATACATTTATATTCATTCATTCTTCATGGTCATCATATCATAATATTAATAACATTCACTGTTTCTTTGAATATTGAAAAATATTTAAAAAAATAAAATAACATTATTATTTAAATGTTTATAATAATAATAAAGTAATTTACCCACCTAGTTGACTCCACCCCAATACCTCAAGTCAAGACAAAAAAGATTAATTGAACTCACAATAGTTGCCCATAAAAAAATATATAAAATATATAGAGACATTAAAAAAAAAAAAAAAGAGGTTATTCTAATCTTGATAATAATCCTATTGAAGCAGACCAAACATGAATGTTTGCTTTTCTTCTTTCAGATGGCACCCCTTGCTTTTTCTTTTTCATCTCCCAACTTAGAAATTGAATTCAACCCAACACTACTAATACACTGTGCCTGACTCACTTGGAAACCTAACCTAGGGCTTTTTTTTTTTTGTTTATATATTTTTTGGATTGTTGTGTCCATCCATCAAGTGGTGTTTGTGTATAAATTTTGTGTGGTTTGTTTTCTGGATTAGGATTTGGTTTCTGTGTGCTGTGTTAAAAATAGTATCAATCAATCAGAAAGGAAAAAGAGAGAGTTAGGGAAGATGAGCTGGCGCAGGGTATTGAATTCAGCACAGGCCTTGGCTGCACACACTTTCCTTTTGTGCTTCACTCTCTTCCTCGTTCTCAAGCTCGATCACAACCTCTCTTGTTCTTGGTGGTTTGTTTTTCTTCCCAGAACCCTTTCAATTCAACGCCGATTTTCTATTTGTCTGCTTCTTTATTATTATTATTATTATTATTATTATTATTATTATTATTATTATTATTTAACCATGTTATTGGTATGGAGTATCACCGGATTTGCCGATGACCATCCTCTTTTAGGAACCTGGCTGACCACCTCCCAACCACGTTTTTTCCATCACAAGGCTCGAACCCGAGACTTGCTATTATTATTATTATTATTTTCCTTTGGAGATGAGGGGTTTGGCCCCACATGCATTGCTTTGTAGACCTGTTTTGTGTTGATCATTATGGTTTTGCCTTTGATGATTATTTGACTCAAAATTGGCACGGTTGAATTTTCTGGTAAGAAAGAATATAGGGGTGGTACTACTTGATGGTAGTATTAATCGATTAATTAATTTAAAATCAATGTGTTTCTGTTTATGGAAACACGTGCAGACTGCAGAGTACAAACCGACAATGTTGGTGGTTTTTCACTTGGTAGTGAGTTCTGTGACGTAAAGTTTTTTTTTTCTTTTTTACTATTAAAAGTGTTTGCAAGAGTTATGCTTCTATAAGAGGTTGTAGAACCCGTTTTGATAATAGTATAATTCCCACCTAAAACCTGGAACTTGGGGTTATTGGCAGTGTTAGTTTGCTTCCTTTCTGAACCTCTATTTTGGGTGTAGTTGGGTGGCTGGAGATAATTCGATTCAGTGGTTGAGCGGGGAGAATGGGAATAAGTGCATTTCACTATTGTGTAATAAACACTTGGTAGACCAAGATAATCAAAGAGTGTGCAAGCTTCTGCTTCAATTGGAGTTGGAATGATGCCTGTGTGTTAAGTAGTTAATAAGCTACCAAAATGATTACCTGAGAAATCAAAGTGGGGGCCTACCTTTAGGTTGAAGCCTGAGTGGTTAGAAAGACTCCATAGGTGGTGAAATGTGAAGTGGCTTCATA
The DNA here is from genome assembly GCF_000004515.6 of Glycine max. NCBI lineage: Eukaryota > Viridiplantae > Streptophyta > Magnoliopsida > Fabales > Fabaceae > Glycine > Glycine max. The sequence continues at coordinate 9,655,919 of NC_038253.2, read as the reverse complement.
TCATCGTGTGATGTTGTGCCTCAAAAAGTTAATAGTTATCTGGAAGGTATTATGAGATTCAATTAAAATAATTGCTGTGTAATACCCTAAATTATTAAGTGCAGTGCAAGAACATATTATGCTGTTTGTTTGGTGCAAGTACATTAAAATTCATAATCTTTTAGCAAAAAAATGTAAATAAATGAAAAAAATGTAAAATGTGTCCTGAAGTGTATGCCATGGTGTTGGTTTGGTGCAAGTCCACTAATATGGAAATTTTATGGTTGTAAAGATGTATGGAAAGGTGTGGTGTATATTAGGTTCTGAGAAGATGGTGCTTGTTGACGACTGACTTCAACTTTAATATACAGGGTAATATTTTCACCTCTTTGGATGTTCCATGGTGTTGTGGCTCGAGGAAGGTTTTCATTACCTGCGCCATCTGCTCCACGTAATCGAAATGTATGCCAATGTGATTCTTAACTGAAATTTAAGTCATTTTCTATTTTGAGTTTTAGTTTAGCCGTAGCGGTTGTCAGTATTGGGCCATTTGATTTCCAAACCATGAATTTGTGTATTGTTCTTTGGCTATCAGGGATAAAAACTCAAAATAGGGCGCTCCTTGTTTTCTCTTGTATAAATTACTATTATATAGCGTTTTTTCCCCTGATGATGTTATGATGAATAAATTTACCATACTGAATTGCTCTATTGTGACAGTGGGCACCATGCCATGCCGTCATTGCAACACCATTGCTTATTGCATTTGAATTGCTCCTTTGTATATACCTTGAGAGCTTATATGGTATGCTTTCATCTTAGCATAAATACAAATTTCCAATTATTTTCATGTATTCAATAAATATGTATTTCAGTTATCTGTGCATAGAGTATCTCTAAAGAAATATGAAGTTAGTATTTTTTTTTTTTGGTGAATAAATATGAAGTTAGTATCATACTATGATTTGTTCCTCCAGTTACTTGATGCTCACAAGCTCCTACTATATAATTGTGAGCATTTTTCCGTCTATAAATGAAAGACTTTTGGGGCAATAGAAGACTTAAATTCTGTAATGACATTTATGCAAAATCTCCAATTATACTAATGCATTTGTTCTTGCACAGATCTTGGCTATGCTGCAGTTGATCTAAAGATAGTGTTTCTTCCCTTACTAACATTTGAAATCATTATTCTCATTGACAATTTCAGGTAACTTCTTTAGGATGTTCCCATAGACCGTAGTTTCTTTTGGGTTGTTCTCTTATGTTAGACAAATCAATGATTACATGAGTAATTTTCTGAGTTCCTTACACCTGCTAGACTAGATACTTCAGTGAATTCCTTTATCATCTCTTACTTCTTTGGAATTTTTTAAATCTCAATTATTGATGTGCACAATGGGTTTGTTATGACATGCTTTGTTTTAGAGAGATGAATGTTAACCCCTTCAGAATAATTCATTGGTGTGGGGGCCCATATTCATCAATTATTTATCTGCCCTTTGTAACCAACTATATTTTTATTTTGCAGGATGTGTAAGGCTCTAATGCCAGGGGATGAAGAAAATATGAGTGATGAGGCTATATGGGAAACTCTCCCTGTAAGGATATTAGTTTTGAAAATAATTTTCAAAAACTACTCTTCTCAAACAAGTTTTTTTAAAAACAGAAAATAGTTTTCAAAAATAGGAAACAAACAGGTCCTTATTTCATGGTGCTCATGCCACAGTAAAATAGGAAACAACTCTTTCGTCATTGACAATGTGATAATTTTATATGGGGATGGTTAGACACCAAAGTATTTCTATTTTATCTAAGTATACATGCCACAGTAAAATTGCATTAGGATTCAGTTGAAGCTGTATGCTGTAGGTTTTCAAATTATTGTCAGAAGAGTGAATTTGAGGTTAATGTAGCTTCAATTCCATCTCCAATTAACCCTGTATTGATGCTCTTCTAAATTTTTACTTGATATTCTATTGTGCTGTGCAGAAACTGCTATTGCCTTTTTGAAAAACTTTTTAATTTTTATTTGAAGTTTAGTGTTATAAATTGTTGCAGGTATCCTATTTTTGGCACTATAAAATTGCTTAATATTGTTATGCTTTAGTTTACTTTTGAGGATATCTTGTCATGCCAAATTCAGTGCAGTACTCTCACCTAGAATGTAGGTTTGAGCCTAACTCAACCCCAAAAGCTAGCTCGAAGGGTGAGAGTTGTCCTCCACTTATATACTCTATATTGGCCTTATCTCTAGCTGATGTGGGACTTGGGTGTTTCCCAATACTCTCTGATTGTGATGTGCACCAAATTTTTAAGGAATACTTAAATTTGGAAATTTTCTGATAGCAATTTCTGCTTGAGTCAAGTTGAAATTTTGTAATGTTTGTTATCTTTTTTCAACTGTGGTCTTTTTTTTTTTTTTGACAGATTTCAACTATGATCTTGAATTGCCTCTTTTTATCATTGAGATATTTTATAACTTGAAATTGGTAAAGCCTTATTATACATTTATACTTTTTATGTTGTTGTTTGTAGCATTTTTGGGTTGCTATCTCTATGGTGTTCTTCATTGCTGCTACAGTCTTCACACTCCTAAAACTTAGTGGTAACTCTTTCTTCTAAGTGTTGATATATGTTTTTCCCCCTCTTTCTTTATAAATTATGTTGTTATTACTTTTTCATCTCATGATAACAATGTTGTGATCTCATGATTCCTTTTGGAATTTGTCTTATACTGCTGTTGAAAAGGTGACAGTATATTTTTGTTATATTTTTTCTTCAATATTTTCCCTGGCGAGATAAGACTTTTAAGTTATACAAATAAATAAATACCAAATTTATTTTTCTTGACTATACTTCATAAGAGTATGTTCCCCTCAAATTAAGTACCCATTTATTGTGCTGGATTTAAGGTGTGATTACTCAAACAATGAATCAGAATTTAGTGTACTTTTTTGTTTTTTCCCCATGTTATCAGATATTGAGTGGCACAAACAATGTGTTCTCAAATGGTCAATTTCTCATGCTTCATGCATATTTCACTCAACTTGAAATATGTGCTAAAAATTATTATTCATTGTAAATATATTTTTATCTCAGTTTGAAGTTATGGAAATATACATTTCCATATACCTGCTTCATTGGACTGGATGTTGTACATATTTGATAAAAAGACAAGCACAGTATGATTCTACAGTATTAGGTTGAATATTTTTTTTCTTTTTTTTTTTAATTTAAGAATGCAAATACGGAGTCCATATCTTGCATAAAATTTGATCCTTTTGAAATTTGTGATAAGTATTAAGTGATAGCATCTAGGTGATGACTAATACAGTTTGGTTACTCTTGCATTTATATGTCTAAGATATTTTATTCATATGATGTCGTCTTTCTATAAGTAAGGCTTCATTTTTCTTGTCTATTACAGGTGATGTAGGTGCTCTGGGCTGGTGGGACTTGTTTATTAATTTTGCGTAGGTTTCTTTGTCTTAAGTGCTAAAAAATGCATTTTGTTAATAAGTTGTGTTTGTTAAAATACTGACATGAAAGCTTTATATAAGGTTTTTATGACCTATAATTTTGCAGTATTGCCGAGTGCTTTGCTTTCCTTGTATGTACAAAGTGGTCCAATCCAGTCATTCATAGAAATTCAAGAGAAGCCAGTAGTTCATCTTCAACTACGATTACATATCTTGACTGGAACAGTGGTTTAGTGGTTTCTACAGACGAAAATCAACACCAGGGGAGAATGTGTAGCCTTCAAGACATAGGAGGTCATTTCATGAAAGTACCAATTATTGTATTCCAGGTTCTTCTTTGTATGCATCTAGAGGTATATGATATTGAATTGTGTGTTTGGCCAGCCTTTGGAATATTGTTTTTGGAGATCTGAACTGTTTTGCATTTCAGGGAACACCTGCTTGTGCTGTACATATACCTCTTCCAGTTATTTTCTCTCCCCTTTTCCTACTGCAAGGAGCTGGGGTAATGTTATCTGCATCTAAATTAGGGGAGAAACTTGTGCTTCTGCTACGAAGTGGAGCTGGTGGAGGAATATATTTTAGATTTTCTTCAAGAGCTCATGATTGCTTGGGGTTCTTGCATCATGGTTCTAGGTAATGAATTTTCTTTTATTGCTATTATTGTTAGGGAAAACTTTAGATTTAAACTGAGTGGTTTGGTCTGATTTCATTTGTCATTCTGTTCCCCTGAGCTTTATTCTGTTATCACTTATTTCTGAGCTCTTTTCCAATTTATAACTAAATTTAACAGTCAACAAACGAGTGGCACATGTGATATAAACCTCCTTTCCCCCTGTTCTTTTTTCTCAAATTAAATAAATCCTTGATTACTGCATTCTATTTTATAAGCTATTTTCAGTAAAATTTGGATCAAAGCAGCTCAGTTATTTGAGTCCATGAGGTTGCATAGTGATATCATGTCTAATCCTAGGAGAATTCTTGGATAGATACAATGTATTATGTGTATTATGTGCATTTTTTAATTTGGGACCTTTCATGTAGAATATGCAGACAAACTGGATGTTCTTATTGGTTTGTTTCACAAATTCAATGTATGTCTTTGTTGTGTACCCACTACCCAAGGTTGTCTTCAAACCCAAATGTGCAGGGAGAAATCTGATTTTTATCTGTTATTATTTTTGCCACTACTATGACTTTAGATGCAAATCCAATATCTATTGGGGTCAAATTTTTCAAAAAGATGCTCTGATTAGTTTAGTGCACAAACTGACCATAATATCTCCAAACTTCAAGGGATTAATCTGAATATTTCTCCTTATTAGTTTTACCACTATTTTAATTGGAGGTGACAAATCTAATTTGGGTCAAAGTTTTCAAAAAGTGAAGCTGTGATCTTGTTGAATTACCATATGCATGTACTATGCTGCAACCACATCTGAATTCTGACAATTCATGCAATCAGATTATTAGGTTGGTGGTCAATTGATGAAGGGAGTCGGGAAGAACAAGCACGACTATACCATGAGGGAGCAATTGGGTAATCCTCATTTCATTTTATTACTACGTTGGCGTGTACCATCAAATAATGTAACTTGCATGCTGTCTCATTCATATCTACGACAATGTCTCTAGTCAATTCATCTGGCTTGCTTGTGAGTGTTTAATTTTCAGTAAGTCTTATTTTATTGGTCTGAGTTTGTTCTTTTTTTTTTTTTTTTTTAAGTCTTGCCATATACATAGGGTGTATGGAATTATGGATAGACCAAATTGAGATGAGTTGAATCAATCAAGTACTCAAGTGAAATATTTAACACGGGAAGCAAATTGGGCTGACATTTTATCTTTTAAGTACCAGAATAGTAGGTTTCTGTTTTTTTTCTTTTCCCGTTTGACAGTGACAAGTGACACTAGATTTGTTTGACTATGATATATACTTTACAAGTTCAATACTATATGAAGACATCCTTTTTTGCCTCTGCTCGTGATACATTAAGCTAGTTTCAATTTTATTGCTTTATGTTCACCTTGTAGTTGTTTCTAATGATCTTGGTACATTTTGACTTCCCACTGCACAGGTATAATACATTTTGTGGTTATCCTCCTGAGATTGTTAAGAAAATGCCAAAAAAGGAACTTGCTGAGGAGGTGATGACAATTCTTATAATATAATATATAGATATAAATTTATTGTGTAGTATATTCAGGTCTATCCGTCTATGCATATAGATGAATATGACCTTGTGTAGTATGTTTGAAATAATATGCATAGGTTTTATTTCCTTATGTTCTTTGTTCAATATTAGGAACAAAAATTCTCAGGAAGCCAATAACTTTGTTTTCCTTCATTAGCATGCTTAAAATTTTCGAATGTCAGGTTTGGAGACTCCAGGCAGCTCTTGGCGAACAAACTGAAATTACAAAGTTCAGCCAACAGGAGTATGAAAGACTTCAAAATGTATAACACATAACCTTAAATGAGTAATTTTGTGAGTCATGTACTTATGCTGTATATCTTCCAAAGTTTCTAATATGATGTATGAAGAAGCCCTCCACAATGGCAAGGATAAATGGGGTATCATTTGGTCAGAATATTCTTTATTTTGACTTCTGATGTTAATCAGTTGGTCACAATGGCAAGTCTCTAATGAATATAGTGGAAATATGAATAGATTGTGATCATAATAATTCAATATACTACCATTTCTGAATTATAAAACTGGAGCAACTATTATGTGGTAATGTTATTCACACTAATATGGTGCATTGGTGCTTTCCTAACATATTATTTTGATATTGTGACAACAAATATCAACAATTCTAACCCATTCATCCGATTAAAGTTAAGTTTCTGATTGTTGTCAGTCACTGCTGTGTTTAGATTCACTATTAAGTTTCATTTGACCAATTTTTTGTTCATATCTTGTGGTATCAGGAGAAAGTGTTATGCAGAGTTTGTTTCGAGGGAGAGATTAACGTTGTACTGCTCCCATGTAGGCATCGTGTTCTTTGCAGGTGAGATCAAATATGTGATGGTCAATGGGACAACTTCATGCATTACATTATAGTTTGGCCTTATGCTTTTTTATTTATCAATTTTTTTCTTGGTCAAAATAGCTTTGGTCTTATGCTTGATTTCCATGTACTGCAGCACTTGCTCAGAGAAGTGTAAGAAGTGCCCGATTTGCCGTGACTCCATTGCTGAGCGTCTGCCTGTATATGATGTTTAGATGTTAACTTGGTCAACTTTTTTCGTGTTAAAAGATCATAGAAGAAAGGGACTAGACAACATGTTTTAACAGGGTGAATATACTTAGTACAGTGTTGGCAGTGACATTAATTCGACACCAACTTGACTGTCTAATACAGCATCAAAGGATAGGAAGAAAAATAGAGCATCCACTTGATATACTTTGGATTTTGAGTTTGATTTGTTTTGTTTTGCATTCAGTCTCTTCTGTAATTTGTATATATATACTATCTTTTTACAGGCTCTACAATTGAGTGATGAGTGTTGAATTATATTCTCTTTTCGGTTCCTTGGTCAATCAGCGTGTAATGCATTTCTTTTAAATCTTTTTCTGAGGTGAAATGCATTTCTGAAAATGTTTGAAAAATATTTTTTAATTCTTTTAAATATAAAAAAATATACAATATTTTCTTTGTATAATTATTAATATTACTGGCAACTAATTTTAAATCCATATTAATAACTTTAGAATCTTCTAAAAAACACTTTAGAATCTTGAGAGATAAATTAAAATTGAGTAAAATATTAAAATTACTTAATTGTTAACGGCATTAAAAGTTAGAAAGTGGAAAATTTTCTGAGAAAATTGTTCATAATTGCTTATGATTATTTTTTTTACACAATTGCTTATGGTTATTAAGTTAGTAAATTTTGATCAAGGTGCCTCAGATGGATTAAATTACTGTGATTTCTAAACTATTTCAATTTGTTTAGTTAGGTTTCTTATTAATTTTTTTAATTATATTCTTAGAAAAAATCTCTCGAGTTAGTTTATAAAGACTTAAAATAATTATAAAAAAATATAATTTCTAGCAATTTAAAAAGTTTTATAGATTCAAATAAAAGAATTATATGATTTAGGACTCAATTAAAATAATTAGTTAAAAGATCTATTTGAAAATTTTAAAATAATTGAATATCAATTTACAAATTTAGGAGAATTTTAAATAATTTATTTTTGGATAAAAAAATCTCATGTATTTAATCAAGACTATCATAAATTTATAGAGGACATTTGATAATATTTAATTAGGATTTTTTAAGATTTTTAAAAAAAAAGTCATATAGTATTAAAAATCATATAGATTTGGATAGATTATTTTGTTAATTAGATTTTGATGAATTATATATGATTTTTTTAGTTATAATTACCCATCAAACAATCTCCCATAAATCCATAGATTTTTTTCCTCTCTCTGACTTTTTTTCCCCTTGCATATAATTATTTCTTCTATCCTTCTTGAATACGGTAGCAGTGTAGCACTACTAGGCGCTTTTTCTACAGTAAAAAATCCTCTCTATTTTTTTTTTCTTTCCTGGAAACCGGACTCTTCAACGTCCACAATACCTTTCTCTCTATTCTCTCAAAATCGCAATTCAATTCTTGTATTTCTTATATAAAAGGGTGTTTATTAAATTGTATAGGTATAGCTTCTTTGGAGGCATTATAAGAAAACTTTAATATAGAGTAACAACTGGTTATGTTATATTTATGTGCCTTTTCTGTCCATTAATATAGAATACTCTGTTGAAGATCAGTGCTTATACGGTGGTGTAGTTAATCATAATAATATATACTATTTTTACTGATAAAAAATTATTGTATTTCTAATATTATTTGTCTTGTTTGTTCTGTTGTTGTTTTATTTTCTTAATGAAGTGAATTTTTATTTTCCGTTTTGTAGAAGGGAAACCCCTTGCTCAAATACATTAGGAATGTTACATGGGCATTTTTTTAGACGGATTTGTAGGCATAAAAATCTTCTAAAAAAACTTAAAAGTCATTATATTTTTATAAAAACCCTTTAAAATTTACAGAATTTTTACGTAATTTTTTTTTAAAATCCCAATTCAATAGACTCCTTTAACCTAAATATTAAATAGTATAATTTTATAAGTTCAGAGATTTAATAATAAATCTATAATTATAAATACTTACTAAAAACTTTTCAAATAATTCAAGGAATACAATATTAATTTTTTGATACTTTCTATCTCAACATGCATATAAACGAAAAAAATATATAAAATGCGAAATCTAATTAAATCAATTTTATTTAATAAAATTGTAAAGAAATTTACGTGGGTAAAAGGTCCACATTCGTTTCACTGTTATTAAATAAAACTTCTCAGAAACATTTTTGGCTTAAAATAAGACCATTAAAGTTTACAAAAGAACTCGAGTTAAGTAACAAAATAAAGTAAAGTAAAATAACATGTTTGGAATATCAAGTAATTAAAACATAAACTCATGCTTTAATGTCACATCCTATTAAAGCATTGTGTTTGACGTTCTCTAACACAAGGTTCCTTAAAATAATTCACCTAGTCATATGTTCCCACGAACACAAGGTTCGAGATCATCATAGGATCTAAACACAAACAACACACATCAAGTGAGTTATTACATTCTTAAAAGGTAGAGATAAATGAAGACACTTATATATAGTATAAGTATAACAAGTTCAACTTAGCATAATTCACATCATTTTATCACTTATTGCGTAACATCATTTGTCCCATGGATTTAATCACATTCCACATCTTCACATTAATCATGTGTTGAGGAAATCTCAAGCATAGCACAACATCTCACACTCACACAATTCATTACTCACCATCATGTAGCAAGTCACAATGATCATTACACATATGTTATGCAACTGATGATGCACTAAGACTTAATCATATATACAATATAGTACCATATAAGTGAATAACAACTCCAAGGTGCCTAGGAGGAGTACATAACAAGACACGTCATACAATGGGTATGTCAAGTTACTCTCACTAAGTGAAAATCATAAGGTGACTAGTTAGGCCCACTCTATTTTGTGATAATGTTCCAATCATATGGGATCAACATAGGCTTAAAGGAGTACTCAAACCGAGTGTATTTACTCCCAAAGCCTAGACTCAGAAGAATTTGTTAGGGTCTCACCTTCCTGATTTATGTCCAACTTCTAAAACAAATTTTGCATGCAAATACTACTCATGAATTATACAATACCCACAACCTCACACTTATTTTCAAACATGTTTAACACAATACACTATAATTTAACACCTCATGTTCTTAACTTGGAACCTTACACTTTCCTTTTAACACCTCATGTATTGTGCTATAATTTAACACCTCAGACTCATAACTTGGAATCCTACACTTTCCTTTTAACACCTCGTGCATTGCATTACAATTTAACACCTCAAGTTTCTAACTTGAAATCCTACACTTTTCTTTTAATACATCGTGTATAAACACTTTTCTCAAGGTAAACATCAATCAAGTTATTGTATAATTCACAACTCAAGATATAAGTAATATCACATCAAGTATTAGTTACACACTTATTCACAATCATATCTCATGTCCACAATTTAACACCTCATAATATTACAATCCACCATCATATGTTTACCTGTATTTCACAAATTAGCACATGCTTAACTTGTTACTTATACTCAATTTCAATCACAATTCATAATATACAAATAGTATTACATATATAAATAACTAAATAGAGAAATATTATAATCATGAATTTACAAAGTGAAATATAATCAAACAAAACTGCATCAAAGATTCACTAAAACATTCGAAGAACCATATAGTTAAATGGATTTTGGCCAGTTTTAAAGAATAACAATATGAAATGATATATACACTCATACTAAATATTAAAACTAAAATAATAATCAAGAATGTCTTTCTGTTAGCCTATTCTAATTCCAAATGATAATATTGATTTCAAACTATATATAAAAAATCCTAAAAAGCACGAAGAGGGGAAAAATACAAAATCAATATCTCATTTCCTCATAAAGTAAATCAATATTCTATTTCACACTCAACATAGGAACATATCAATTTCAAAACAATTTTGCATCGGGACATCAATCAGTCCGTCAAACATAATCAAATCGCGAATAAAAGAATAAGAACATAATTGAAATTCACAAAACAACCCAAAATTTATCCTCTAAGGATCCCTATATATGTTCATTCTAATCCTCAAGCGTGAGTAATGCATCCATTACCTCTAAGCGGTCTCACTTGTGTAGTCCGATAGTGATAGCGATGTCTCTGGTAATTTCCTAAGATTCCTCAAGTTTTTCTCTAGTTGTTCTGTTAGGATTTCCAAAGCATTAGAGAGCACGATAAGGGATTAAAACCTCAATTTCACTCTCCGTGTTAGGAATATTTCTCTCTCTACAGACATTATTTATGAAATTTTCACGGTTTGAATGTGAGAAAATGAGTTCTGAAAGTGGTGTACAAATTTCAGAATGATCTAACGATTAAAAAATTCAAGATCGTAGTTTTACTAGAATAAATTTAGATATATATATATATATATATATATATATATATAGGAAAAAAGAAGTAGTGAGACAGAAAATGTGAGAACGAACTTGGAAGATAAAAAGAGTGATTTATAAGTAGGATACTCTAAACTTATTACTTAATCTATTTTTCTTATTTTATAAGAAAAAAAAAATCTATTTTACTATTTTATTAAATAAATAAACAATTAAAATATTATTTTATTTTCTAATAATATAAAACTCTTATTTTAATTCAAAAACTCTTTTTATTTATTTATTTAATTTCTAAAAAACTTTATTAATTTTTAAATAAAACTTTTTATTTTATTTTACGGATAACCAGATGTTACAAATTTAACCTATAAACTAGTTTTAATCCATAGGTTTTTAAACTATATTTCGCCTTCAAACTTGCAGCTCCAAATTTGTGCTTCTGCAGACACAGAAACCCCTCATTCACATGCTAACATAATTTAATGTTAAAATCAGATATTTAGATGAAGGGCTATTTTCAAATATGTACACAACTTGCAGTTGCAGTACTGTTTCCACATATTTAATAACAAATGAAATTTTGTTGCACAGAAAGTTCATAGATTTGGATACTCATTGCCGTCTGCACAGAAAGTTGTGGAATTTGGAGCCATAGTTACTGGTTCCAAGGCCTAAAGCTTCCAACTTTGTTTGATTTTCTGGTAAATACCACTTTTTTCGATCAATTTGGCTTTCTTTTTGTTGCCCACCCAGATGGGTTCGTGTTAGGAACTGTGTCTTGGTTCCTAACTCCTATATTCAGGTACCCTTTTGATGGATCTTGTTGAAATTGAAGTTGTGACTAGCACCATGATTTTTGTTAATAGTTTTGGTTGCTGAGAAAATGCATGAAGGGAACTATGTGCAATTCTGGATTTTGCTTAAGCCTTTGTTCTGAAAACTTGTTCGGTTCTTAGTCAAAGTAACATAAGTAGTTGACATGGTTGTTTGACTGAACTTTCTGCTTTGGCACTGTTCCGGAGAAAAGGTTTCAAGTGTTATAGTTGTTAATTGCTATCCTTCTTTCTTAGTTTCTGGTATGCAATGAGTTACACACCTCATACTTGTTTGTTGTTAATACTACCCCAAAATAGAGTTATATAAGCAAACTAATGCATTGTTTTGTGTTTATTTGTTAGGCTTTTGAGTTCTCTGTAAACTGGGAGAGAGATTTCATGTGTGAAACTTGAATTGAACTTCTTTGATCAATGAAGATTCTGCTGGTTTTCTAGCAGGAAATGGTTGTCAGAGGTGGTGTTGATCATTTTGATCATTGAAAGTTTGTATTATTAGTGTTTTAATCGGATATGAGTCAGTCTCCTTCCTTTAAAGTTAAAGAAGAACTTAGTCCCAGTCTTGATCCAGAGTCTTTACAGAGATGGATTGTTGCTTTATGTGCTATAAGGTTTGATCTTGAACAAGGCCAACTCGTAGAAGTATGTTATCCACCTGGTTGTCTTACACATGATGAGGAACTGGAGATTGCTTATAGTTCGTTTCCAGATTCTATTTCCCAGCAACAAAATCGCTCCACCATTCATGATTGTATCTTCTTTTTCCGATTCCGTAGGCACCTTAAATGTCAAACCAGCAATGCCACTCATTCCAAGATAACTGAAGTGGACAAGGAGTTTTCTCTAAAGTCCATAGATAAAAATAGTGTTAGTAAAAGATTATCCAGTACAAGTAGTGGTAATGTTTCTAAATACATGTATGGCTTTGTCTTTAATAGACAGAGACACGATGAGAGGCTAAAGCGAGGAGGGGAGCAGAAGTCTGTGGTTATTTTGTCCCACAGTCCTTATTCTAGTGTGTTCAGGCCTTTATTACAAATTGTAGGTCCCTTATATTTTGACATTGGTAAGATAGCACTGGAGCATATTGCTGCTTATGTTTCAACATGGCCTGCTCCTGTTCCTGGTAAGTTAATGGATCTTCCAATTGGGAATACAATGCTTAAAGTGAACCTGCCACCTGCACACAGCTTGCCCATGGAAAATGGAGTATCTCTTGATGAATCTGCTGCTCCTGTGGCTCCTTTTCTTCCTAATAATCAGTATATCCCACAGGGCCTTTTTCACGATTCAGATCTGTTTGGTGCTTTTCGTGGCCTTCTATTGCAGCTTTGGTTGTTATGGGAGTTGTTACTCGTTGGTGAACCCATTCTTATCATTGCACCAACCCCTCCCCAATGTTGTGAGGCCGTTGCTAGTCTTGTGAGTTTGGTTGCACCATTACTTTGCAGTGTTGACTTCCGGCCTTATTTTACTATTCATGATCCTGAGTTTGCATGCTTGAACTCAATTCGAGAAGGGGAAACCTTCCCCCCAATGGTTTTAGGGGTGACAAATATTTTCTTCCTTAAGGCTCTCCGTAAAATCCCCCACATTGTCTCAGTTGGTAGTCCACCTCCTAGTTCAAACAGGGTACCCCTTTCGACTAGGTCTTCTACTGGAAAGGTTTCCAATAGACCTGAAAGTCTTGGGCTTCAACAACTTTCCCTGCAGAAGTTTTCTCCTTCAAGTTTATTGAATGCAATTAAGCTACGGAGAGAAGGTCCTCTTTGTCTCATGACACAACATAAGGAAGCCATTTGGACTACATATTCTGCCACAACTAAGCCAGACACCTCTATTTTAAATAGGCTTATAGATGCTGGCATGTCGCCAAGAGTTGAGGAGTCAATGTCAGTTGTTAACAATGAGATCTTACGGCGACATTTCTTGGAGCTCACAATTAATTTTTTGGCCCCTTTTGGTCTATATTTTAGGACTACAGCGCCATTGGAAGGATCTTCTCCTTATGTAGATCCTCCTTCTTTGCCTCCATTTAATGCTGATGAATTTCTTGCAAGTTTATCAGCCAGAGGTCCAGGGAAGTTCATTTTGAAGCGAATGAAATCTAACTGGCTTGACTTCTACAGGTAATGAATTTTATTTGCAAGATTTGTCTTGTACTATCATTTGCTGCCTACCTCTCAGTATGATAGTCTTTTACAGTGTGATCTTGCACTAAAATTTTAGTTCCTCTGACTTCACTTATTAGATTTATGGTCTTTATGGTTCACATGAACCTTTTTATCAGGCGGTTCCTGAACGGACCCAACTTCATGCCTTGGTTTCAGAGGAGGCATGCTGTAGCTGAACAGGAACAAGATAGATTGTGGAGGCATGCAAGAATGAAAACTGATATACAGCATCTTATATCTAAAATGTCTGAGTTGGAAGTTGTGGATTCTTTCTGTGTTATAGAGAGACTTCTGCTTAGAGAATTACTGGTAAACTACCCTCCTAGGGTCCTCCAATTGTGCTTTCAATTGACAGTGCCTTTCTTTTGGTATTTTCCCCTCACCAAGACAATCTTGTGACATGTGTCTACATCTATTTTAATTAAAATTACTTTCACTGTTTTCATTTGCAAAGGACTAAGTATCTAATCTAATGTATTATGTCACAAGTTTAGAAGGTGTTTTATTAGGACTTGGACCCTTTTTACTAGCAATTTATATCTAGTTTTGGATCCAACAAGATAAATGATCAAATTGAATATACCAAGACTGATGCCAACACAAAAGTATATGACAACTGAATATGTCTTATTATCCTGGACATTGTGGGGAAACAGTCATCGAGGAGAATGCTTGCTTGTGTCACTCATCCAGTGATGGGTGGCGGCAGTGTGTGAACAAGGAGCAACTAGCTTAAAACTAGGGTAACCAAAACTATTTAAGAAAAAAGGAAATTTTCATTAACTTCTGTGAGTCCCAAATACATGTAAACAAGCTTAAATAAACATAAGAATAACTGTCATGACATCTTAGCCATCGACGTGGTCATTATTATATGAAAGATCTATGGCTAGATTCGAATAAAATCCTTAAGCTTGGAAGGAGGCCTGGTCTGACATTTGGGCCTTGCTGACGATGAGCCCAATTGGTCCTACTCCTTGGGTCTTGTTGTGGGTTGCTATCATCGAGTTTGTGAATAAGAAGAGATTGTGTGTCAGATACCATGAGCCTTTGGCTAATAAGATGTTTTGGGATGAAAGTTTTTGCCATGCTATCTATAAGAAAACCTATCATTTGTATTTTCATGGATTGACATAGCATTGCTTAGGCTCAAACATAGTTCGAAAAGTTTCATTGGCCTTTTGATAGTATATCTGCTCATGGCTGTGCATTATTATTCATTGCATACTGTGCTGCAGGATATTGTTATATGCGTAAAACCTAGGATTGTTTTAGCTGTAAATCACACATACACTGTGCTTTTATATCTCTGTCAAATGTAATTATCAGCTGCAGCAACCTGGAAATGGAGGTATTGATTCCACGGCAACTTGTCACAAACTAATGGGAGATCTTCAGGCAGTTTTCAACGCACTTACAAAAGATATGCAACAGCTCATGATTTCAAATCCACAAAGGGCATCCCTCCTGCAAGGTAGCCCAGAATTGACAAAACTTTCAGCACACTCACTTGTTCAAGCCGGGGATGCGTCTTCTACATCACCCACTTGAATGGTAAAAGCATGAAAACAGGTGGTCTTCCTATGGTCTCGAAAGACACTTTTCCTTTAAGTCACCACTTCTGTCTGATTGAGAGAATTTGTGACCTTTGACGAGCCATGGGGTAAGACTTATTTTTGCAGACATTTTATTTTCCTGTTTATGTCGTGCGATTCATTTCAATAGAACGTGTTTGCTGATTTTTATATTGTTCTTCAGATAAACAGTTGTGTGATAACTGCAATTTGATTGATCAATCCACTTTGAGAAGCAGACATGAGAGAACTTGCCTCTTGACAAACATACATGGAAAATTGATTTATTTGAAACTAGCCAGGTTGTAAGCTTGCCTTTGTCGGTTATAATTGTGGCTTCATATTGTTTCTATTATGAAGGACCAAGCTGTAAATTATTCACTTTATTTTAGCCTCTAGTAATGATCTCTATTCCATGCTTTCTACAATTCCAAAATTCTCAATGTATGCAATGGATTATCTCTCGAGCAAAGATTCATTTACATGGGTTGTATCTTGTTGTTTTGTATTTGGAAATACAAAGCAAAAACAAACTAAAAGAATAATATGAAAAGGCAAAGAAACTGAACATTATATTTTTTATAGCAGCAAGCACACAGATTTCAGAAATTATATTGCTCTTTATACAGAGCTAAAGTGTATCTGACAATTAAAAAAAGAAACTACAAATCAGTGCTCTCAAAAGCATAACATAACAGAAAACATTACTATAATATCACTTAAAGACTCTGTTTACCGACAATTACTTAGTAACCTCCATAGCTGAATAACTAAGGCATTTTCTAACATGTTGCAACCCTCACTGGCAGTTTCACATTGCTATTTACGAGTCACTTTGCAGCATCCATATTTTTAATAACTTAAAAATATTGATAAAACAATGATATTAATATGGTGACAATTGTAATTTGCCGAATTGATGTGTGGTTACAAGACCACTTTAAGAAAGGTATGGAAACTAGCAAAAGCTTATTACAATATCACTTAAAGACTTCGTCTAACTTACACCCTTTGAAATTTTTTAGCCATAAGATATATATAGATATCAACGGTACAGAATGTCCGTGTGTTGGCTTTCATAAATTGTCACTACAACGCTTACCAGGGTCTTCTCCAAGAAGAGAGAATTAAGTGCATTGTTTGGAAACAGAGACCAAGAACATGGTTTTTCATGTCAAAACAATTGTTACTAGTTGGAGTTTTTATGTTTGGCTGTGCAGCGTGTTTCTAAAAACGCTCTACATAGCAATATTAGATAAAACAAAACAAGGACTATGTAGCAAAACAAGTAAAATAAAAATAAAGGACCAATTGAAAAAGTGCATGCATGCTCCAATCATCGTGTGGTAAATATCTAAGACTGCCTTACAGTTACATCTCACCTCCTGTGAAACGGTACACACTTTCTGAGAAGTGTGTAAAAATATCCCTAGTAGAAGTGTATAAAAATAATGATAATTTGGCATTTTAAACTTAAAATTTAATATTTATGCATTTATATTATTATTAAATCACAAATTATTATTTAAGTTACTTTAAAATAAATATTTTAAAAGTGAATGATTACAAACTAATGCTAAGGGTCTATTTAATCTGAGAGAACGTTTTCTATTTTTAATGATTACAAATATGTGACTTTGGTTTTATTTTATATTTTATGTTTATAGATTTGTCCAAAAAATAATGCAAACAACCAAACAGACTTTATTGTCCAACATACGGTTGAGAAACCGGAAAGATGAGAAAGATTTTACAATTATGATCATTATTATCATGATTATGATTATGATTATTATGACATGTGTCAACCATGGCATCTACTTGTCATATCAATGCTCGATTTGCTACATCCTGTTGTATTTATATAGCGTGACTAAGGATTAGGACCCAGATTTATTTGTTTCATGAAAAGAAAGCTGAAGCTATGTGGTACATGAAAATTTTAGGATGTGGATACTTTGTCCACCAATCAATTAGGTTGCACCACGGAGTTATAATATTGATTTGGTTGAAGAGATTAATGAAAAAAAGTAATCATTGATTCAAATCTTTTTACTAATAAAAATTAACAATTAACGTTCAACAGTAAAAAAAAGAAAAAAAAAGAAAGAGAAAGGTAGGTTGCACTGTATTTTGTTTATTATGCCTACCATTTTAGAGTCACTAGGCTGCAATGGAATTCAAAACCCTCAATACTAAACGTAACTCAGTGGAACCTACCTTTGTTAACATTTTCCATAGCATCATTGATTGATAACTGAGTCTGAAACAAGAATGTGTGGTATCAGTTTTATTTTATCTGAGAAGTGAGATACTTCTAAGAAGTTGGTGCTCTACCGTGCCCCAACTAGCTGGGGTTATATATATCATATCAGTAAATGAAAAGTAGTTATATGGTAACATCGCCATGTCTTTATCATAAGGAAAATATTTTTGTTGTTGCTTGCTGATAAAATTGTACTACTTTTAGACGTATCTGATAGATGTCACTTCTAACTTACATACGCTAAAGGGAAATTAGAAATTAATATCTGTGATTTTTTTGTATGTGCGTAAATTCGTTGATGTATAAAAATTATTGACAGGATTCAAAAACAGCTTCAGAAATAAATTCAATGGTGTAAAATACTAGTATAGAAAAATGACGACAGTTTTGGAAAGATAATATATAAGTTAAAATATAATTTTGATTCCTCATCTAAATTTCTTATTTTAGTTTAATTTCTAAAGTTTAAAATGTTTCACTTTGATATGTGTTAAGGTGTCTCTATGATTATTAGACTAATTAAATTAGTCCTTTTGTTAGTTTCTCATATTAATTAATATCTGTGAATTTGGTGACATGTAACAAATTATAAAAAATGTCATATGTCAAAACATATATCATATCAGTTAAAATTAATATTGTTAGTAAAAAATACTATTTTGGTTTAACATGGCTATTTAATAAATTAACAAAGTAAAAGAGTATTAACTTAATATGTCAAACTTTAAAAATGGAGAAAAAATTATATTTTAGCCAATGACCTTGTTGTGGTGTGTGAAAAATTGACTTGAGAATCTATTCCCGTTCTTCCAAAACTGAGGTAAAGGGAGAATAGTATTGTAGAAGTTTCGATTGATATAGTGCAACTTGACGTTGTATTGTACTATCCTTAGCTTCAACTTGAAACGGTACATATAATATTTTTTGATGTGAACACTATTCACTTTATAATATTAGTGCGTGGATGTGGATAGTATTCTTTCTTCTTGCTAGTTTTCATAATGTAAATGAATAGGTTCCTCTTTGCGAAAAAGGAAACTAGCAAATGTGGTTCATATTATCCCAGAGCAAACGTGGAGAATTCGCCACGTCTCTAGTTTTCTTTTTTCTTTCAATAAGACAAATACTATAATTTCATTAGAGGGTACGGGCACGTGTCATGTATTATGTGAAGTTTGGATTAGGGCAGCATGATATCAGATTTGAATTTTATATCCTGATAAAATATAGGTGATGTTGTTTGATTAAGTTTATTACATGCCGTGAGTGTTTAATTTTTAATAAAATATTTTGATAAATTTTATCATTAAACTTATTTATACGAACTTGTAAAAAAGTTTGTAAGTTACTTATTTTTATAAATGTAATTGAACACTTGTAATTTAAATTTAAGTGTTTATATGATAAGATTGTGACAAAATAAAATCTAATTAAGTTCTTCTAAACACCCTCTTTAATGGCAAATTGTAGGTTGAAACTTATACTCTTGTCTCCTCTAATTGCTTTACTATATTCAGCGGTGTCAGATAAACTAAATGAGTACACTCACTGTCAATTCAATTCAAAGCGGTAATTAAATGGAAACAAGTGACAAGAAAATTTTAGCCGTGTTGGAGAATTACAAGTTATACCTAAATCATTCAATAAGAAGGGAAAAATAACCCATACCTTAATGAACTTGTCTTTATACCCAGTGGTCTATTCATTTGTATGGTCGAGATTCCATTTGATTATGGTTGTATTACAAAAAATTCTATTGGCCCTACTATATACTTATTCATAAATGATGTAGGTACATTGAAAAGTTTACACCATTTTAATGCTATTTTCTTCTTTTACATAATTAAAACAAAATTCTAACAATTTTTTCCCCTAAACAAACAAAATATAACTATGATGTAATATTTGAAAGGTGTAAATAAATATTACTCACTCATTTACAGACTTTGGTCAGTATAACTGAGTGAGATTTTACAGTAATATGCAAACAGGAAAAAAATAATATGAATGAACATGTTACATGACAAATTACACATCCCTTCAATTACAGAGTGTGGTCCTCTTGAAATTGATTGTTTGATACCACTTTACTTCTTATCCTACACACATTATGATTCTTCTCCTTATCCTGCGCATCCCTTCAGCTACTTTGTTCAATAGAGACAAAAGTCCACACACCAAAAAATGACTTACGCTCCCATCTGCTACCAATTTCACCATTCTCATCCTCCAAAGTTGAACCATAATTTCAAATCCAACCAAGAGACACCATGTCATCAAGTGGAACCATTTGGAGCTATGAGGAAGAAAAAGCATTTGAGAATGCCATAGCTATGCATTGGATTGAGGAATCCTCAAAAGAGCAATGGGAGAAAATTGCTTCAGCAGTTCCCAGCAAAAGCATGGAAGATGTGAAGCAACATTACCAGGTTCTAGTAGAGGATGTAAGTGCAATAGAGGCAGGTCACATATCATTCCCAAACTATGCTGCTTCTGAGGAAATCACATCTTCAAATAAGGACTTTCATGGCTCTTCCAAGGCCACAAGCTCAGATAAAAGATCAAATTGTAATTATGGACGTGGTTTTTCTGGGTTAGGACATGACTCCACCACTCATAGTAGTGGTAAAGGAGGCTTGTCAAGGTCATCAGAACAAGAAAGAAGAAAAGGAATCCCATGGACTGAAGAGGAACACAGGTAATTTCCAATTACATTTATAATAACTATTAACTCACATAGTAAGAAACTTCTCTTACTTTATATGCTCCATAGTTCATATATATTCCATTAGCCGGTCATCATAGTAGTCTTATTTGATTCAAACAGAATTGTTCTGATGTGAAAGACACCTGATGTCTCTACCAAAAAAAAAAAAATGGGAATCCAGGTAAGAGTAATTACTAATTAACAAGTTTCTTGTTTTGTTTTTCAGGTTATTTTTACTTGGTCTAGAGAAGTTTGGAAAAGGAGATTGGAGAAGCATTTCAAGGAACTTTGTGATATCTAGGACTCCCACTCAAGTGGCAAGCCATGCACAAAAGTACTTCATAAGGTTGAATTCAATGAATAGAGACAGGAGGAGGTCTAGTATCCATGATATCACTAGTGTGAACAATGGAGATGTGGCTAATAACCAAGCACCTATTACAGGGCAGCATAGTAGCACAATTCCTTCAAACACAATGGGTGTAGGACAATCCCTTAAGCATAGAGTTCAGGGTCACATACCACCTGGTTTAGGCATGTATGGAACACCAGTTGGACATCCTGTGGCTGCTCCTCCAGGGCACATGGCATCTGCAGTTGGCACTCCTGTCATGCTTCCTCCTGGACCCCACCCCCATGCTCATCCTCATCCACCTTATGTTCTTCCTCTTGCTTACCCAATGGCACCTCCAACAATGCATCAATAACAACTCTTTTTTTCTCTTTCTTATTTGTAGTTAGGTTTTTTTCTTCTTTCTTATTAGTATGGAATTAAAATCCTTTCTGTGGAAATTCATAAATATGTTGTTTTAAATTAAATTCTACTCTTAGTTTAAGCAAGGAAATTGTTGAATGGATCCAATGGTACTTAGTTTATGTCAGTATAGAGTTAGTTTAAATGCCAACCCCTTTTTTCCAATGTAGATGTAATCCTAAGAATTGCCTTGTGGTGTATATGGAGATAGATATGGATTTAAATACCAAGGAAATGAATTTCTCTTTATCATCAAGTTTGTCTATTGTCATGTCTCTATTACCTTTCACCCTTGTTCTGGGTGCTGGAAATGAATTTCTCTTTATATATATATATATATATTCTGGGGCACTTGCCTAATCATTCAAGTTGAGAAGGTAATGGATGCCGTGAAGAAGGGACTGGTAGAGACGCATGGAAATGAGTGAGAATGGAGCCGTTACAGGCACTCAGGCAGTTATTTTTTTTGGTCCACAGAGTTAGAGATTAATTTTCATATACTATATACTACTATTTAAGAGTTTAATAGTTTTCTGCTAAAACTTTTATATTTTCAGTTAATTAGAAGTTATTATACTATAATGCTTAAAGTAATTATTATAAATTCAATTCGACAATCTTACTAATCAAAACAATATATAATTAAATAACAATATAAAAATATACATTCTAACTAAATTCATTATTTAATTAATATTAAAAAATAGCTTTATTTTGGTTTGGAGTTTTTATTTTTAATCTTTCTATCCCGATTAATTTATTTTGGGTCTTTGCAGTATATTAAAAAATATATATTTTTTGCTTTGTCACACCATTGTACTTAAATGTTATATGTTGAAGTCCCATGAATATTAATAAAAAAAAATTGGCAGCAAATAAGCTATTTTCTTACTTCAAAGTTTATTTGAGCTTCTAAGCTATTAACTTATTGTTTATTTTTTCTATTTTTATCCTCATTTTTTTTATTAAAATTCTTCCTTTGTTTTGCCTATATTTAGAAACCCTTTACACTATCTCTCATCTCATAAAAAATTATATAAATTCATTTGTATTATCTATTTCTATTCAATAAAAATATTTTTAAAATAATAATAAAATTATTGTAATTTTTCATATGAAAATTTATTTAAAATAAATTAAAATATAAAAGTGATATTTGTTAAAAAAAATGTAGATACAAAATGTAGAATTATAGTCAAGTAGTTAAATATAGTCTTTTATGACATTTTACACTTATCATGCAGTTGGATAATTAAAATAAATGCTTGTTTCTTAGTTGTTTTTTTTTTTGTTGTTTTTTCTATTTTACTTCAATTATAAGAACTCGCTTCATTGTTTTTTTTTTTTTTTTACAACCATGAGTCAAAAAGACAATCTTATTCAAATTACAAACTTCGTCATAATAGTAGGACTAACTCATCTATTGAAAATTTTCTTAAATAAGATTTGAAGATCTTGTTTAAAAAGAGAGAATTAGGCATGCATCATTGAACTAATCATTTGTTAGTTTTGTTTATTCTATCATTGTTTTCACATTGAACACAATTGCAATATAAACATGGGATAAGTGTGGAGAGAAATTAGACTTTTGTTTACTTTGATTTTATAATTTATTTTCTACTTTTAGTGATTAAACAATTGCAATATAAATTATAGAAAGGCTAATAATGCGGCAACAACTCAGACGTGCAAATGGTCAAAAAGGTAAATAAAAAAATCATCATTATTATTTATGTTCACTTGATATACTTTTATCAATTCTAGCTTGAGATCATATATATCATTTGTTTGATTAGAAATGCACAGTTTTGGAATTGGCATATCTATGTAATTTGATTTGATTTGCTTTTTGCCTTGTCTTTAAACACATCTTCTACTTTAGAAAGATCGTGCAACTTATCACTTATTCTTATGTTCACTAAATTAAATGCAAACAATAAGTAACTTGATCTTCATTAAAAGCATTCAAATTCATATTGAGTCAAGCACAAGATATCTGAGTTTTATAGAGGAGAGAGGGAGGAATTGGTGGCTTTATGTCTACTGCTATATCTATGTCTATGTTTGCCATCACCTCCATTCCATCTCCATCCTCTGGCTCATACAAAGAACCCTGGACTGGAAACCCTCAAATTATTTCGGACAAGATCCACATATACAGCTCAATAAAGTTCAGTTCGTGTAAAGGGTGCCAAACAAGATAGGCAACAATTTGTTTGCTTCCATTGTCAGCTGTTCCGTAACAGTAGAGATTAAGCATATTAAGTCCCCCAGGACAAAACCAAATGCAACTTACCACTTAAGCTTAGTCCACAACTGGCAGAACCATTGTCTCCCAAATTATACCAAGTGGCTACTGCGCCTGACCAACTGAAAACTCAGTTGTAACGTTCAAGAATGAAAAATTCTGTACGTATCAAATTGAAAGGTTATGCTTCTCAAGACTATCAACCAGTGGATGAAAGCCACTTTATTGAGATGGTTATATAAATAACTAAAAAACAAGGCCACAAGACAGCAGCATATTAACCCATGTTAAGATAGATCTTGTTTTCAGTTTTACTTCAACTAATGCCGCAAAAGTATTCAAACTTGTTTATAAGTTTTTGGATTTAAACCAGAAACAATGAAAATAAAAGATGACATGTCACCACCACACATCTTTGAATTTGCCACAAGTTTTTTTTGTTGGAGCAGAAAGTGCTTTAATTTCTCATATTTCCCAGTTGGTAAACTATCAAAATTCAATGATCAAACAAGGAACTGGGAAATCATTTTTATCCTTTAACACTTGCCACCCTCCCCTTCTTTCCCCGATTTGTCTCACCCTTACGCACAAATCTATCATTTGCACGATCAAACAAAAATCATATTGTCCTGAAGATGGAATGTACAGCATGCTGATAACTACTATGTATTTCCCATGCTTACAAAATTCATCAGCTCAACATAATTTTGATTTTACATTAAGGTGGCCGTTCAGAAAATGGAATAATAAACTTTCGTCCCCACCTCCACATTGGAACCAGAATTCGGTGTCGTTTCTTAATATGTTTCCCTACAAAATAATAATAATAATAATAAATAGTAGTGCTAATAAGGTATTTTAAATTGAAGCTTCCCTAAAAATACTAGATTCTAATATCTCTCAGAGTGCACAGTATTGGTAGAGCAGGAAAAAAGATACCGAATTTCCCCCTGCCCACAAGTAATCCCACCATTCGTCCCCATTCCCCCAACTAGTCCATATATATATATATATATATATAAAAGAAATAAGGTTGTGTGAAATTCAATGAATACAAATCAAAGACAGTTCCTTACTTTTTTTTCCAAAACAGTACACCCTCCATTGTGACTCCAAAGTCACAAAAATGGGACCCAGGGCAGGCCAAAAGTTCATCTGAATTTTGAGGACTTCCAAAACAGTTTGCAGGCCAGCTTTGGAAGGGAAACTATTTTCCAGTTCACATCCAGGACTCTCACCCAGTAATACCTGTTCCAATAGAACCCAAGTAAGAAACAAAATATATCAAGGAGAAATATGCTACGATATATCATTCTCACATGTCACAACCATGCAACAGATTACATACATTAAATTAAAAATAACCAGCCAAATACAACCTTTTATCCTGAAGGTGGTAGAAGAAATGAAAGAGGAGGCACAGCGCAAACAGAGATCACACTAACGATAATGAAGAGCAAAAGAATTCACCTTGATTACTGCAGTTGCAGAAGATGATATAGAACGAAGATTATAGCTGCAGTAACATGTATGTAAATCAACATGAAGCAAAATACAAAGCATAGTGGGATAAAAAAGTGTGAAAGGCATGAGCTACAAACCCCCCCTCAAGAATAACAAGCAATTTTCCGCCAGAAAGGGCATTCAACATATGTGTCATATGTGCATAGCCAGAGGGAGTAATCTGCATCATTGACGAAAGTTTCAGATTAAACCTCATAAATTATGATTTACTGTTGTAAAATTTGGTTATTTTAATTAAAGTATATTGAATGTTTATAACCCTTAATCAAACAGTAAAATGCACTTGAGTTCTTTATTTGGCAATTTTGTGTAATTTATTGCACATTACAGCAAGTGATTTAGTCCAATTAATCCATTCATAATTTTTTTTTAAAAAAAGAAATAAAGATTGAAATAGTAAAAATCTTACATCGCAACATCCTAGGGGATCACCTCTTGCAGCATCAAATCCAGCAGATACTATGGTAAAATCTGGATTAAACTCAGCAGCTGAAAAAGCATGCCCACTCATATTTTATGTTTTTAAGAGGATATTGTATATTTTAAGAGATACAGCCCAGGGGATGGGAAGAATAGAATATCAATATCATATTATACAATGCCACTTATTAAGACACACATGCTACAATCCAATATTCCTAAGCACCCTAAATTAATTTTCATTCCCAAATAATTTTGAAATTCTTGCCAGTTAGCCGTTGCCAAAGAATTTATCTTCCAAGGCAGCGTGCAAGGCAAATTAGATCAATAACCAAAAGCATATTATTGATCATATATAATCACCTTTTGACAAATAGTTCAAATGTTTATCATGCTTACCAAATAGGTTCCAGAACATTAATTATCATTAATGAGGTCATAAAAAAGAGGTCAACTTATAGTTGATTTCATTCACCATTTGTTCGTTTTCTTCCTAAAAGACAGTTCTGAAATTATTGATCAATTCATCATCCAGGAATCAAATTAAATATATTTCAATAGGCCACAATATATGCTAACCTATAGGAAGGACAACATGCTGAAATGAAAAAATATAGTCATTGTCACCAACTCCTCCTCGACTCCATGGAATATTCACACAGTATCCTTCTGCACCCATACTACCAACCTGAAAACATGAAAAAGGACTTATGACCACTTCTCAAAATTTGAATTCATTAGCCACTATTCCTCCTATAATTCATAATTCATGAAATACAAAGGTCAAAAGACTGTCAAGTTTCAGGAAAAAAAAAAAAGATATCAAGGCAAAATAGACGAAACTTTTAAAGATGTATAGGCATTTTACACCCCAAAAGAAAAAATGGCACAACCAGAGCACAGATCAAAGTAGAAGAGGCAAACTAAAAATCCACTCAACCAAAAGCACACAGCAATAACAGCAATATAATTTCAACATTGAGCATCACTATAAAAGGTATATTGATCTTCCAGAATTTTACAATGAAACAATATGCTGGATTTCACAAAACCAAATAAAATCCACAAAATCAAATCACATCTGCACTGCAGGACAAAAGTAAAACCTACTCTGGCTAGATTCTGCTAGTCGTGAAGAATAGCCAAGTTACGTCACTCAATGCAATACTTATCTTCATCCCGTTATAAATATTTTAAAAAAAAAACTTTACCAAATAAATAATAATAATAGTATTTCCACAAATACCAGACCAAAAAGCACCTGGCTAAGTTGGCCAGCAGCAGCAGTTTAATTTGAAAATTTGTCTGCAGTCATGTACCTCTTCAGCAGCTCCAGTACCAGGATAAAATTTTCCTCCCTCGTGTCTATGCAATGATATATACAAGACCTATGGGAAAGAAAAAACTTGTTAGCACAGGAAAAATCATGAAAAGATTAGTAGCTTAGTGACTAAAGACACAATAAAACTTTAAAAAAATTATAAAAAAAAGTAGTGGAAAACATAAAAAAGAAAGGGGAAAAAGAGCAAGAATAGCACGTTGCTAAAATTTCATCACACAACAGTTAGAGAAAGCAAACAAATTATAATATTAAACACAGCTCACCGATTTGTTTTGTTCAAATATTTCTTGTGTCCCATTTCCGTGATGAACATCCTGTGATAATCATGAAGCTCAATCAACTCATAATTTAATAAGGGTGTAGCCCCGGCCTTCAGGAAAATCACACAATTTCAGGAAGGCATATTATGAGTAGCAACATTACCCAATCCAAAATTAGCACCTTCCTAGCCCCTGCAGCTTGAGCTGCCAATGCAGCCACAGCAGCATTATTGTGAAGGCAGAACCCCATTGCATGTCTTACACCAGCATGATGACCAGGAGGCCTAACCTGATTTATAGAGGGAAAAAATAAAATTAATAGTTAATAGATAGCAACCTTAAACTGCAACTAATGATGATAGTTTTCAGAGGTAACTCAATGATTCATACCAAAGCAAATCCATTTTTGGCTCGCTCAGAAACAATTGCTGATGCTAGATCAGCACATAACCCAGCTGCCAACCTAGCAGCAAGTGCTGAATGCTCATTGGCATATGTGTCAGAAGTGAAATAACTGCAATCACAGAGACATTAATCATAATTTTTTTTTTTGGACAGCGAAAGTAGTTTTTATTAGATAAAAGTACCAGAGGTACTAAAGATACATTATAGTTATAGATAGGCATTAATCATAATGAATACATCCTGTCAACATAAAGCAAAAAGCATTAAGCATCCTAACACTAAAGCATTGAATAGAATCCCATAAAGTATATAATATTCAATTAGAGGATCTGGATCCAGGTAATGGTCCAGGAGATTTCTGCTTAGGTATAAAAGTAAGCAAAGAGAACCAAACAGGGTACAAGTCTTAAAAAAGAGAAATGCTAACAACACACTTCTATCAACTGAAATTTATTAGAAATCACAAATTTGTAGATCTCACTTCTTATTTAATGAGCCTCACTCATGATTTTGTAGTTTCTAATAAATTTTAACCAAGATTATTTGCACTCTAAAAAACAGGCAAAAAGGAAAAATAAAATATGCATTTGAGAGAAACAGAGAGTGATATTAACACACCTAGAAAGTGATTCGCTTGTAACTTCCACAGATTCAATATGCTCCAAGGAATGAACCTTTAATTCCAATATGGTAAAGGATAAGATTGGGTGAGGATCCAAGAGTTACTTAATAGATTTACTGGTAGATAACAGAAAGAGGGGAGCCAGAAACTACAAACAAGTTTTCCTATTACCATAAACATAGAATCTAAAAGACAACTACAATATGCTATATATATTTTTGAACTGGAAGTTTTTAAGAACTAATAATGGTATTGGTGATTAATGGTGTCAAATAAAAAATGGGGTGTGACAAAGCAATTACATGAGTTTTGGTCCTATTATCTATGGGTTTGAATCCTTCCAAACCAGTACATATCATTAATACACCCTACCTAACAATATTAAGCATATATCAGTAACATTAATGCGTAGTAATTGAATTGCATTTGTTTGCAGCCCAGGCCCTACTGTATCTCACATATTCTTCAATAGAAAAGTAATGCATAGGTATTAGAAATATGTACTGCAGCATATTCATTCAAGATAAATAGAAATCAATTACCGTAATAAGTTCTTCTGGTGTGATTTCTCTAGCAGGAATTGAATAGCATTTTCCAGGAAATATGCCTGCATGATCAATAAAAATATATCAAGACTGGTAGTAGTAACGCTAAGCTGTAAATTTTGATGGTAATAGATAAATACCAGCTCTAGCAAGACTAGCAGCAATTGCTTGAAGACGATCTGGCCTCTCAGGATGCAGAGTGGATTTCTTTTCAACCTATCCTAACCCAAAAACAACTAGAAAAGATATCATATAAACAGACATATAAGGTACACCAAAATGTTTCCAAAATACAGTAATCCCCAGTATAAAGCCACACTGCAATCATTCTGCTGCATGTATAAGGTACACCAAAGTGTTTCCAAATTACAGTGCACTGTACTGAAACTATTGCACGGTGTATTGTAGACCATAGATCTAGCAATCAAGCTTTTTCCAACTTAAAAGAGTGGAAAAAGAAGAGGGATATAGATATGAGAAGACTCAGGTTGACTGACAGCAGGTCAAATGAGTATATTTGTCCCACAATTTTTTTACCTTGCTTCCCTACCCTTATTCAGATATGGTGTTGCCAGCCATAAATACATAAACTCTTGCAATTATAAGGAGATCATTATGGGTAGTACAGTACAGGAATAGTCCGAGAACAAAAATGGGAATAGCACTATTTCATATACAAAATTTAAAAGATTGTACATACATGACCTGCACATTTGAGTATACTTGAAATTATTAACTAAATTGGAAAACAGTTTTTCAAAATATGAGTAGATCCTTGGAAAGAAAAGGCCCCTACTTTGATATATTATCAACCTAAAACTGCACTCTGTCCTCACACTTGTCTATAACATTCCTAGAGTAGGGTGAACACTGAAAATCCTCTCTTCCAGTTAAACATATTCAGAGAGCACAAAACAAAACCAAAGCATTAGTGTTTCTAGAAAATAAAAGAATTTTTTATGCTTTCTATGATTGGATATTAAACCAATTTGACAAGATCTATATGAGGTAGTGGGTTACTAATAAAGCATAGCATCAATTTTGATATGAGATAAAAAAAGACATAACAAATATTAGCTGAACCATACTTCTGCATGTAACAACATTCTCTCATCAAAGCCGATTGCTGTAGAACTATTTGCCACTAATTCCTGTGAGCCAACATCTACAAAGATATAGATAAAAAATAAATTTGGAGTTTATACCACATTAGACTGAGAAAAGAGTAATCATATCTTAACTAAGAATCAAAATATGTAGTTGTGGAAACCTTAGCAAAGAAAAAATATCTGTAGATTACAATGGCAGACTGGCCCTGCCGGCTATTTGGAAAATCTATAGAAACAACTATCATACTGGTCACCCTTAATTTGAATTTATAATATTAATACTGATACCCAGCCTGTCTAAATTGTTTTTGCCATAGACAAACACTCCCTAGGATTTTAGTTATCCTACACATCTCTATTTTTAAAACCTACGATAAAAAAGGAAAAAAAAAAAAGGCATTCAACTAGAAAACTTCAGTGGAAATTTTGAAAAATTATATTTTTTTCTTGAATTTATGTTTTCAAAATCACTAACAAAAGGTTATATGACTTTGAATCCAATAACTGCCTTTTGTTCATTTTATTTTATATTTTATGTCTTTCAGCATCTTTTCATCACATTGCCTTAAACAGATAGGATCGGATATAGCTAAGGGACCAACATGTTTTTAACTATATATATAAAGGGTTTTTCTTAAAATGTTGAGTTAGTTCAGTTTTTCCTTAATAACAGATATTTTTCTTCTATATTCCATACATTAACCAGAAGACCAACCCACTAATAGTTATGTACAGATCTCATTGTCCATTCTTTTCTCCCCTTGTTTCGTGAATGATACTGATTTAACCCAAGCTCCCACCCTACATCACCCCACTCTGCTCCACATGAAAAAACTAAATAATAATAAATTTTAGTGACAGCAGAGGAAGCTACAAAGTTTATAATAACAAAAAACCCTTGGCTATGACAGCTTAAAATGACCAGCCATTAAGGAAACCATTTATTGAACTTGAAAAATGACAGTTTGACAAGATTTGTAGCCGAAACCAATATTATTTCTTGTACCAAGAAAGCATGTTGAAAACCATTTGGATTCAATTACAACTATCACAATTATTAGCCAAACATGCATATACACCTTTCAGTCCTTTAGCGATCCCCTGGACTTCAGTCAGATTCTCATCTTGGGCTAAAGGAGATGCAAAAAACCCATGGCTAAGGATTTTAGAATCCGTATGCTCCCCGCATATCTGCATGTACAAGGTAGCACTAAATCATTCACCAAAACAAAGTGAAAAAGTGCTTCAAAACAAAAGATAGAATACTAGTTTATTAATTACCACCAAATAAAGACACATGGATCATGATTGATAACTATCCATATAAGAATAAGGCTTCCTATGCGCAAAAAATAAACTCGTAATAAAAGACATGGCATAAAATACAACACAAGGTAAATTACAAACATACGTAGCAACAGTCATCGTGATCGAGGTTAACCATGGTACAATTTCTGCAGAACCACTTTTTGATTTCAAAATCCATACACTTGTGTAACTGAAACGGCTCCCAATCACTGTCTTCGTCGTCAAACACGCCATCATTTTGATATATGTCCTGAAAGGTCAAATCCTTCTGTTCCTTCTGCAGCCTGGCTCTCTTTGCAGGCTAAACAACACAGCCACACATGAAACACAACATGTTTAAGAAACAACACACAACACTAAGTAGTTACAATTTCATAAAAAAAAAAGGCTTGAATATGTTTTCCATACATGTAATATACTCCTTTTTCATAAAAAATTATTTATTTATTTATTTTACTAACTAACATTTTCAAACTTTTATTTTTTATGTCTGTTATTAGTCTAAGTTCGTTAAACGACGATGTGACACTCTATTAGTCTGTCACACCATCACTTAACTACCATCACTTAACTGATGATTTGACAATGTGGCCCTTTGTTAGCTTGCCATGTAATCACTAACCAAACTGAGACTAACAGCTGCCAAAAACAAAAAGTTTGAAAATATCACGCAAAAAAAATTTAGGTAGTAAACTGAAAAAAAGATATATTATAGGTATGAAAAAAATATTTATGCCAAAAAAAAAAATTAAGGGTGGTCCAACATGCACATACAATATCAGGGTCAGCAACTGCATCATTGGCATCGGAAACCTGAGAAGCTTGCTTGTGAAGACTGTTCTCAGTCGTTTTGAGAGCTCCACTAACCATTATTCGAAAACCTAGCAAGCAGCTACCACATTTCCTCAGAGTAAGACAAAGTCACCACCAAAATTACACAACAGCAAAAGACAATGCTCCTATAAATAGGGGCAAGAAATTCAACGAAGAAAAAAAAAAAGAAAAAGGGGTGAGAAGGGAAGTACCTTTGCGAAGGAAGCGGTTGGAACTAACTGGGAATTGAAAGAGGGAGAAGTGAAGAAGAGGGTTTAGTGAAAAGAGTAGGGTTCATAATGTTGGTTTGGAGGAAGTACCCGTGTGTGCAAGATTCACCGTTTGACGTATTGGCTTAGGGTACGAAGGGAACAACACTATTATATGACATGTTTTTTCTGTTCTTTTTAGGAAATATGAATTAGACAAGCATAGACCCAATCTGAGGCCCCAAATACACTGGACCTGAGCTGTCTGGTTTTTTAAATGGTCCCACTCCAATACAATCCCTTTTTAAATATTTTCAACTTAATCGCACTCTTTATTCTTAATTTTTTTTTTACTTTTTTAACTATTTTTATCACCCATTTTTGTAAAATATAAGAATATATCAATTTATTTTTTTCTATTTTTATAATTTGATCTCTATCCCTTCTAATAAAAATGTTTATTAATATTTTGATCTCTATCTCTAATTTTTGATTTCATATCCTACTAATTTAATTCACAAATTTGGTTCCTACTTTATATAAAAAAATGGGTGTAAAGTTAATATTTCAGGACATTGACAAGGTTAATATCACTCTTCAATTGTTAATTGCATCCTGGAGACCAATATTGCAAGATTTTAGAGGATTAAATTTGTGAATTAAGTTATTGGAGAATCAGATGGAGATCACATTTATAATTTTGTCAAATGTAAAATAAAAAATAATAGTGTAAAATCTAAAATATTTATAAAAAAAAAATAAAGAAGGGCTAGCTGCAGCATATCACGACAGGGACAGGATTTTGAGACGCCTTAGGTTTTTGTTTGAATCAAAAACCCTAAACCGCTAAACAAGTCTCATTCTTCCCCTGTTGGAATCAATATCGACCGTTGCCAAGTCGGATTCACTCGAAATCCCCTTCTCCGTTTGATGTCGCCGCCGCCGCCGCCGCCATCACTAAGCTCCGACAGTGTTCAATTCAATTCAATGTTGGACGAGAGCAAGTTCGAGGTGCACCTCAAACTCTGGGCCCTTCGAATCCCTTGCCAACATTGCAAGCTCGCCACGAGAATCCTCAACGGGTCACTACCTCTCTCTATCTTTCTATTCACTCTCCCTTCTCTCTTTCTGACTTCCCTTTCCATTCATTCTGCAGTTACTTGCTCGACAAGCCCCGAGTTAAACCCATCGCCGAGGACCCAACCTGTGACAAAAACCGTTACCTTATACTCTCTGACAATGTTCATAATCAAGGTATGTATGTGTTAGCTTTTGCTTCTGTAGAAGAATATCCATTTCTTTCAGCGGAAATTCTTATTTTTTTTTACTTGATTTGCATGTTGGAGGCAGATTTATCTGATATTCCAAAACAAAAGCTAGATGAGCTCAAGGGCTTGTGTGAGATTGAAATTGTGCCCTATTCGTTGACTTTAGGGTATTCTCACTGGAGTGCAGGCGAGTCAGGATTTTCTTCTATTAAACCATACTGCTGATGCTGCCTTTAACCTTTTGTTTATGAAATAGTTTCTTCAAAATGTTTGCAGTAACTCTGATAAAAAAAAATCATTTTTTACTTATAAAAAAATAAAAGGAAATTACAGCTTTCTTATTATTTGCCCAAGTGATGTGGTGTCTCTATTACGCTGAGTTGTTATTCCGTTGCAACACTAGTTAGAAGCATTCTTTTTGTAATGTCCTGATTTATTTCCTTTTCCTACATTGTGCTTTCCTCCATTCTAATAAATTATTGTGATTTGTATTTGTGTTTGTAGATCATGTGCTGAAGCAGATACTGCCTACTGGAGTGGAGGTGCCTTCGTCCTTTGAAACAATTGTTAAGTATTTAGAATTAGAATTTATGATCATTTTGTGAATGGCATCTGACATGTGTTATTTCACATTGCTCTTTCTGGGT
The DNA here is from genome assembly GCF_000004515.6 of Glycine max. Taxonomy (NCBI): domain Eukaryota; kingdom Viridiplantae; phylum Streptophyta; class Magnoliopsida; order Fabales; family Fabaceae; genus Glycine; species Glycine max. The sequence goes on along the minus strand of NC_038253.2, from coordinate 9,621,860 downwards.
TCTAAATACTTTTTTTTTACTGTTTTAACTGTTACAAATATAATTTATTTCATGTCCTTTTTTTTATCAACTCGATGCATATGATTTGTAAATTCATTAATTATGATTCCTTCAAAAGGGAGTAGTGAGCCTTCATTTCTGTTAACAATTAAATCTGTTTGGTCAGCCACTGATGGTAAACTAACATCTGTCCTACTTAAACAGGTCAAATTGCCCATTTAAACCTACACGATGAGTTACTTCCCTACAAAGATGTTATTGCAAAGGTTATTTATGATGTATGTATGACTTCATCAAGGTTTAAGTCTTATTTTCAATCTTCTTTTTTTTTTAAAGCATTCTTTGTCTATTTACTGCTGCTATGAAATGCACTAATCTTGTTTACTTGTATGATACAGAAGATGTGTTTGTCTTCACTGAATTCATTCCTTTTAATTGATTTTGGTTTGCAATAGTCAGCATTACATCATTCTCTTTTTGGGTAAATAACTATTGCTGCAGTATAAAACATTTCCTATTCTAAATCCCTGTTTAGTTTTTTTTTCTATTGCCCTGTCTTACTTTGTTAATTTTGTAAAGTTTTCTGTAAATTAAGCATTAAAATCTTTGATCCTGTTTGACCTCATATCACTACTACTTTGAAGACAATGTGAATAAAGAGCAGAAGAGGAATTTGGACTGTGCAGTGCTGTAACAACCTTGTCTACATGGCAAGGAGTATGGCAAAATGAGGTAACTTGTTAGCAGCAGTAGAGATAAAAGGGGAGGGAATGATCTGGGAGAGGTAGGCCAGAGTTAAGTAAAATGGAGAGGTTTTGAGTTGGTTTGGGTTATTCTGTGCATCTGTAGAATTCCCTTGTTATCTTTGTTTATTTTTTCTTGCATTTTCAGAATTAACAAAAATTTTGCTTGTGAGGAGCATGATCTCCGGTCTCCCAATTTCTACTCTAATTATGAGTTCCTATCGGATCTATTTGATGCTTCTTCCTCATTTTAGTACTATGTTACTGACATGTACATCTGTGTTAGTTTATGCATGTTTGAAGCAAAATGAATGATGTTATCACTTATTCTGCAGATTAAGAGGCTACATTGATGTCTGCATTTATGTTTGAATAACATGCCCTTTACATTGCTATGAAGATGTCCATTTGAAGATTCGTTTATGAATTTTAACTTTAAACTGTTAAGCATGCTACATGTTCTTCCTATTAATTTTCATGTTTTCACTATTCTTTCAGAAAAACTATCCAAGAATCAAAACTATTGTTAATAAAGTTGGAACCATTACAAATGAATTTCGTGTGCCAGAGTTTGAAATTTTAGCAGGAGAGCATAATATGATTACAGAAGTGAAGCAATATGGTGCCACTTTTAGGCTTGATTACAGATTGGTTTATTGGAACTCGAGATTGGAACATGAACACAAAAGGTTAGTCTCAATGTTCCAAGCTGGACAGACCATTTGTGACATGTTTACTGGTATAGGCCCTTTTGCCATTCCTGCTGCACAAAAAGGATGCATAGTCTATGCAAATGATTTAAATCCGGATAGCATTCACTATCTGAGGATTAATGCCAAAATCAATAAGGTTGATGATCGCATTTATGCATACAACATGGATGCTAGAAAATTCATCTCCCAGATGATGGAAGTTCCAAATAATGAAGTTACATTAGAAACCTCACATGAAGTTCCCATTTTGGATACACGAGACAATGCTGAATCAAATTCTGAAAATGAGTTGCTAACTGGTAATCTCTTTTTGGTAAACAACTGCAAGTATCTTAATTATGATATGAGAAAATGTTCCTTGGTAATTAATACTAATATTCCTGCTGTAGTTGATACCAAAGACCTAGGAGATAGCAATAATAGTGGGTTAGAGGATGTAAAGGGTTCAACAAGGCACACTGCTACATCTGTAATTGCTGGTAAAAGATCTTCTACTAGTTATCATGAAGGTATTCTACAGACTGCAACATCACATCAGGCTGTCACTAGATGTAGCTGCTACTTGATCTTCTAGCTTGGCAAAGATTTTTACAATTTTAGTTATAGATTTAAAAGACATAAAATATTTTCTATAATAGTCCCCATCTTTTCTAAGAAAACATTTGCAACATTGATAACAACCTGTAAGGTTGAAATTAGAATTACAGCCGTTTTCATTTGACAGGGAATGGAGAGGCTCATGGAACTGACATTCTTGAAGGTTGTAGGAGAAAAGGAAGCACAAACAAAAGAATGAGAGGCTCTGAAATCTGTGTCACAAAAACTTGGGAACATGTTGATCACGTAATAATGAACCTACCTGCATCTGCTGTTCAGTTTCTAGGTACAACGTCATTTGATATAATGTGCCTTTTTCTTTTTACAAATTATGTGGCCTTATTTCCTTGGTTGTGGCACTTATGTTTTTTCCTTCTATTAGGATTTAGGAGTATTCGAACATGTTCCTTTGCTTAGTATATTAAAACTGTAGGCAGTTTCTCTTCCACCCCTAGGTTGGTGAGCAGCTCTACTGTTTTAAGTGAATTTAGATTGATATATATTTAAACATGTATATTTTTTATAATCAATTTTGTGAGAATTTTTTTTTATCTTGCTTCATTTTTTGTGAGGGATGGATCCATTGAGCTAGCTATCATAATTTAAACCAAGATTCATTGAAGACATTATTTCGTAGCATATTGTTTATTGTGTGTTCTACAATGTGGTTAAATGTATGCAGATTCGTTTACAAGACTTTTTTTTATAATTTCATTACCATTTTAAGATTTATAGACATATATCTGACTGAAGATATGCCCTGCCAGATGCATTCAGGGGATTAATCCAGAAGAAATATTGGAAAGGATGTCTACCATGGATTCACTGCTATTGCTTCATTAGGGCGACTGAAACTCCTGAGACTATAATAGCTGTGAGTTCATTCTGCCAATAGTCTTTCACATTTTCCTTTTTCTATGTTAAGGTTAGAATATCAATGACTTTACTGTTTTTTGGTATTTAAAATCTTCCATTCATCTTGATGGCTTAGGTACCTACATTTTTGTTAGCTATTTATTTGGATATGAACAATGATAAAATGTGTGTATGTTATTTGTTTGGATAGTTTATTGAACTTTATCTTGCAGGTGGCAGAATCTGCTTTGAACACTCGTATACAAGACTCAACATTTCATAGGGTTAGGGATGTGGCTCCAAACAAGGTATCAGTAATTCATCAATTTTTAGATCATTTTGGTAACCAGTCATTCTTCTAGTTTATTTGTAGAACACTAGAACTTGTATAATCACACCTACTCATGGCTTTTGCTTTTTATTTACTGTGCAGGCAATGTATTGTTTAAGCTTCAGGTTGCCAGAAGCATGCCTTAAAGAAGATAGTCAATAACATTGTCCTTGGTGATGCTGAAGGGAAGTTAGCTTTGTGTAATACTACCTTAGTTTTCAGGGTTTGACAGGGGTGCATTGATGGATCCAGACATTCAGTGCCATGTGTCAAATTTAACAGAAGGAATAGGCCATGTTCATTGAAACTATAGAGTGGGATTCATTCTTCTTGAGATGGATTTTATTCCTCTACTTGTGTTTCAAAGCAAAAAGTGCCCAGTTGACTGCGTTTGGTATATTCTTTGGAATTATACACAGTGAACAATAATATTATTGTATCTTGCAGTGTATGGATTATTCCACCAACAACTACTCTACTAAAATTGTGGGCCAAGCACAAAATCTGTATAGTGCATGAGTGCTTTTTGGATATACAGCAAAGTTGAAATTTTTTGGCCTCTTGGCTGTAAATCAAGCAAAGCAACACTTTTTTCGCAATTATAACGGTTCACTAAATTGTATAAAAAAAACTGGAATTTTCTATCAGAAGTATTAAATTCAATTAATATATTAAATATTAGTTTACTTTTTATCGGAAAAAGGGGGATGAGTACTGGACTAATGCAATCTTAAATGATATCATGTCTCTTCTTTCGGCAAAAAGGAATATATATTATTAAATACGACGATGGTATATATATCTGGGTCCCTCAAGTACAGTGATTTTGATTACTAATTATCTGTATAGAAAACGGCTTTTTAGAAAGACAATTTAATTAGGTAATCTCTATATTTCAATAGAGATAAATCTCTTGTTGATTAGGAAAAACCTTTAATGAACTAAAAAAAAGGAAACAGTAGAATCATTTATTCAATCGTAATCTCTTTAAAGGATTAGATTTTGAATCAGGTCAAAGGTTTCCTCAAAATAGTGATTTTGATTAGTTCGAAAGTAAAGTGATAAAAAGAAAGGATAAAAAAAAGGGTGAGAGGACTTAGTGGAGGATTACAATGGACAAGTGGACTAGTTTATGAGCGGTTTATCAGCTTAGTTTGTTTAATCAGAAGATCCAATACAAGTTTCATGCTTGCTTTGCAAACAATCGTTCATCCGTTGGAACTGAAAAATACTGCGTCACGTTGGAAAAAAAAATAACAAAAGAAACATTCCAATTAAACATCTTAGTCTAGGAATCTAGTTTGCTTTTTTTTTTTGTTAGGAGAACTTGTATGCTGTTTTGATTATTGAAAATTATGTTGATTTGTGTCTCTTAATCAAGTGATTTAGGTTAGAATCTTAACTAACCATTCAGTATGAAATAAATTATATTAAGAATGGAACATACATCTTGTATATCCTCCAACTAAAATTAATAATTATTTAACGAAAGTTATTTCGTATTAATATCATGATCATAAAAAAATCTAGTATTATCACGTTCAGATAATTTGACATTAGTAATATTACAAAATTTAATAACCATGCATCTACACCTACATTTTAGTAAAATATAATACATTTTGGATTAACTAGGTGTACACATGACTCATTTTTAAAATCATGTTCATAAAACAAAAACTTTTGTCCAACATTTTGAAAGTCTTAATCATAAAACAATAACTGAAAAACTAGAATGCTGCCTCATGTGAGGATAACTTTTGACTATTTAATTTTCTAGATTTGGGAAGTGCTGTTGCTCTTTGCAATACAAAATTGAGTCCTTAGAACGTACTCCCCTTTTATTAAAGCAAAAGGCTATGCTTTACTAAAAAGATATATACAAAGGATAATAGGATTAAGAGTACACGTAAATTGAAGGTGGAAAGTTGTAGAATTGACGACCCTGTCTGTCTCTCTTCTATTCTAGTCAATTACTAGTCAATGCGTTGTCCACAACCAAAGTGTTTTGTGTCCCCATTTTGCATGCGCTTATTTATAAGCTTTTCTATTTTGAAAGCAACAACACTACTGTTGAATTCGTTAGCACAAAATAAAATAAAATAATATAGTGAGGGCACTAAGTTGGACAGTTCACCAAAAACTAAACAAGCATGCCTTATAGTCAGTCACTTGAGCATCACAAGAAAATATTGACATAATTAGATGTATATTAGCATGTGATTGATTGTAGCTGGCAAAAAAAATGTGATCGGTTTTGATTGTAATCCTCCTAGAATATTTCTAAACTATAGGAAAGTAGCTCTGTGAATATTCTGTGCATAATTTTCTTCTTGTTGGCAAAGAGAATACTACGTGATTGCCTTCTATCCTTTTCTTTTGAGAATGAGAGCTTGAAGCTTTTAAATTGATACTTTATATTTCTTATAATATGAAAATATGGAGATTTGACTGTATAAACTATAAACTTCTCTTAAAGCTATAACTTCCAACGTGTGTTAATTAGCTTTGCTTTTTATATATTGTGATGATTAGGTGGGGTAGAGACAGACTTGCATATAGCATACTGAGACAATTCTAGAACAATCTAAGATTAGGAGATCAAAGGGGGAAAAAATACACACATTGTTATCAAAGAAAATAACTAAATGACGAAATATATGTTACTCATCAGGTACACCTATGAGTCTATGACCCAATTGTGTAGCAGATGAGAAAACTATTGATTTTAATAATAATGACGTAATTTAGTAATTAGTATGTATATGCATATAATATTAGCTATTGATTTTTTTAATCAATGATTAGATTTTCTCTTTAGAAGTGTAAACATCAAATAAAATATTGTCCCTCTAAAGAGCATTTTAATTATCTAATGGCCCAAATGCCCTGTGATGTGCGTGATTTCGTATGCATGCTGGCTGGCAGGGGAGAGCCACTTGATTTCTCCTTTTAGTCTTTTACTAGTATTATTGTGATTACGATTATGATGATGATGATCATCCAAGAGCTTAACACTAATGCAACACATGCTGGCATTATAACTGAATTAAGGAACGAATCTTTGTTCCATTTCCTGCTTTTTTTATGATATTGTATAAAACTCCAAAATTTTCAGTCCTTGTTTTACCTTCTCTGTGAAGGCACTGAAACGCACGCAGCACTAAGAAAGAAAAAAAACCTCTCCTTTTCTATAAATTCCTGTGGGAAGAATCATACCTTCCCCTTTCTCTTTCTCTTTTTTTTCCTAACATTTGTTTGGCCTTCTCTTCTGTCATTATTCTTGAATCTTTGCAAGGCCAACAAGACCAGAATATAGAAAGAAAAAAAAGCCATAAAATGGAACAAGAAAAGGCACTTTGTGTTAGATACCTAGCGGCATTCCTTCTTGTGTTCTTCACCATGGCCTCATGCGGCTCAGGTGTTGGAGTTAACTGGGGAACCATGGCAACTCATAAGCTTCCCCCAAATAAGGTGGTCAAGATGCTTCAAGAAAACCGTATCGATAAACTGAAGCTGTTTGATGCTGAAGAGTGGATTATGGCAGCACTGATGGGGACTGATATTGAAGTGATGCTGGCAATACCCAATAACATGTTGGAGGAAATGAGTAGGAATCCTCAGGTTGCAGATTCTTGGGTTTATGAAAATGTCACTGGTTACATGTACCCTGGTGGACTAAATATCAAGTTAAGTAGTCCAATGTATACTATACATATATACAACATTCATGATCACATCATTTGTGTGTCTTTTCCTTGCAGATGGTTTCTTGCTCTTCAATGTTTCTACTATTTGACTCACTCTTGCTTTCTTCCATTTGTATCTTGCATTTTTTTTCTCTTGTTTATTATATTTTCTTATTCTTTTATTCAAGATGCTACTAGCTTGTGTTTCATTTTTCTTGGTCCAAATTTTTTATAGTATCCCAAATTTTTCATGGAAGTCACTATTACTACATTTGGTAGCAATTGATTTTTATGCTAAGGAGTTGAAACCACACTTCTTCTTCCAATGCATATTCATGATCTTTATCTACTTAGCTTCTTGAAGTAGTAATAAAATATGATTACTGTTTCAACGAATGTTGATAAATCAGAAGCCTGATACAGTACCTCAATTAAGGAGTTTAAATGGCATCATTCTTTTATGTAATGTAACTTAATATTCTATCATGTGTATGTTTAAGTCCAATTTTAACACTACTCTGAACTATGCTTGTGATGCAGGTATATTGCTGTGGGAAATGAACCTTTCCTTAAGGAATATAATGGCGCCTATCTACAGTCAACTCTGCCAGCTCTTAAGAACATACAAACAGCACTCAATAGTTGGGGCTTTGGTTCACAGATTAAAGTCACTGTTCCCTTCAATGCTGATGTTTACTATTCCCCTGACTCAAATCAAGTGCCATCAGCTGGTGACTTCAGGCCTGAAGTACGAGACCAAACCATTGAAATAGTCCAATTCTTATATGCAAACAATGCACCTTTCACAGTCAACATCTACCCTTTCCTTAGTCTTTATGGAAATGATCATTTCCCTTTTGATTTTGCATTTTTTGATGGGAGCAACAGGCCTCTTATAGACGGTAATTCGGCTTATACCAATGTGTTTGATGCAAATTTGGATACCCTTCTCTGGGCCTTAGAGAAGTCAGGGTATCCAGATATTGAAGTTATAGTTGGAGAAGTTGGATGGCCAACTGATGGTGACAAAAATGCTAATGTCCAGAATGCAAAAAGGTTCAACATGGGTTTGCTTAAGCATGCTTTGAGTGGAAACGGTACCCCTAAAAGAAAAGGCATAATTGACATTTATCTATTCAGTCTGGTTGATGAGAATGCTAAAAGTATTGCTCCTGGCAACTTTGAGAGGCACTGGGGGATTTTTGAGTTTGATGGCAAGCCAAAGTATGAATTGGACTTAAGAGGACTTGAAGAGAATAACGGTTTGGTCCCTGTGGAGGGTATAAGGTACATGGAAAAGCAATGGTGTATCTTGGATTCAAATGTTAAGGACCTGCATAACTTAGCTGAGAGTATTGACTATGCTTGTAGCAAATCAGATTGCACTGCTTTGGGCTATGGTTCTTCTTGTAACAGTCTAAGTCTCCAAGGGAATGCTTCTTATGCCTTTAATATGTATTATCAAGTAAATAACCAAAAGGATTGGGATTGTGATTTCTCTGGCTTGGCTACAGTAACAGATGAGGATCCATCTGAAAAGGGTTGTCAATTCCCGATAATGATCTCTTATGGCTCTTCTTTACTACAGCAGGAAAGGCTAACAAACATTCTGAAGAAAGCTTTGGGTATATATATATTTGTAATTTTACTATAGTTTACTGATTAAAGAAGCTATGGAGCACTTAAAGAATGTGCCCCTTCCATTTTTTTTCTTCATTTTCAAGGATTTTTATTCTTCTATGTTGTTAACTACTGTAATATGATAATATTATAAAGAAAAACACATAATTTTTTTATCAAATATAGTTAGGTAGTGTTTGATGTAACTTTTTTTCTTGTTTATCTTCTCTCTGAGAAGAGAAGCTGGGTCAAACATATTCAGAGAAAATACTTTTATAAAATTAAAGAACATAACTTTGATTAAACAAGACAAGAAAAAATAGCTTTTTTAAATAAATAAAAAAACTTAACTAAAAGTAACTTGCAAAAAAAGTTGACCAAATATTCAACTTTTTAACAAGATTTAGTAAGTCAGTAAAAAATGTTTTACCTCATCTCTTAAATCCATCATGTATTAACATATATGTCTATCTTCACAAGGAAATTCAACTTTTCAATTCTCATCACCAATATTTTGAAAAGAATATAGTATAAAACTATAAAAATGAGTCAAGTCTAACAAACCCACAAAACAACTTTGTGTTCCTAGAGCCTTTATGTTGACCTACATGAAATCTTCTTCCTTCAAGGCCAAAGGATAATCATCCTTGTTTTGATGAATCTTTCCCTTTGACATTTCTTCAACATTGCTAGAGAAAAATCTAACCTAAATAAGGCAAAAAAATATCACCACCATAGTCACTATAACTCAACTCAATTTCTTAGGATTCTGTTTTCAAATTGCAAATTGCCACCACTGAGTCATTTCAAATGCCACTGCTTAGTTGAAGCTTGAGCAATAATTAAGGGGGACTTGATTAGCCTCACTTAGAGCCCAAAAAGAAAGCCACTCCTACTCCCCTCTAGAAAAGAACCATGAAACCTAAGTTGCATCCACCTGGTGCCTCCTAAAGAAATTCTTTTAAAATTGACAAGAAGTCCTTAAATGAGACTCATTTGTTACCATCCCAACCTAAACAAATGTAAGAATGAAAGGGGTAAATCTTGACACCCTTCCAAGTGAAGATTGTCTTCGCAAAAGAAAGTCCCCACCAAAAGGGGATGAGGGATCATTATGGACAACCCCCCTCTGGATTGAATGAAAAAACAAAAAATGAAACCTCGTTATCTACAAGACAACCCCTTCAAAACCTAACTACAATGAGAATTAAAAAATAAGTACAACCAAGTGAGGAAATGATAGTTGACAAAAAGAGATCAGAAGTAGAAAATTGAAACCCCCCAACTTAACGCAACACAAAAGGCAAGGAAAAAAGAAATGAAGTGCAAGAGAAGTAGAAGAATAAACATGAAGCGACACCCTTCCCTTTATTTGTGGAATTTTATTTTTTTTTTTGAAAATGAACAATCACATACATGTCAAATGATCAACACATGACTCTCTTTCACACATTTAGTCAAACCTAAATGGATTCAATAAAAAAAATTGTAGAAAACCAGAAAGGTGGAAAAATTGAAGTCACGCTATATCTAAATCAACATGAGATATCCAATTAACCTTAAACTAGTTACTTATCTCTCAAGCAACTAACTTAAGGGACTACTATTATAGAGATGACTTATATCCAGGCAACCTTATCATAGGCATAACCCATCCTACCAACCATGTTAACAATTTTTCTAAAAAAAAATACAAGTGAACAATTAATAAACACCGGAAAAAGGAATCCCAATCCAAAAAATTTGAAAATTGTTATAGGTTGAAAGTTACATGAATAGAATGAAATAAGAGTAAATGACCATTTGGTATTATGTTAGAAAATTAATTTTAAGTTTAAAATTGATCTCAAATTTTAGATTTATTTTCATATGTTTAATTTTATAAAGGAGAATAATTTAAAATTGATTTTGAGTTAAAAATAAATTTTTTAGATGTTTATATTAGAAATTCTATTTGACAAGTAATGATGACTTAAGTATCTTAATCAAATAGTTCAAAATTAAAATCATGACTTATAAGAATAAATCAAATTGAAATAAGTAATAATCATATTAAAAAGAATCTTGATCCGTGTATGCTGACGGTGAAGTTAATGGCTGCTTCCAACAAAAGGAAGAAATTTAAGGAGCACGAGACGAGATGTGAAGAGGATGTGCAACGGTAACGTAGGCGTGGGGGCAGCTTAATTCAAAAATAAATGGCATGAAACGGTAGAGAGAGAAATATTTGAATTCAAGCAGCTGTAGAGAGAGAAGAGTAACCGTTCTCTCTCTCTCTCACATACATACATAGATACATCTCTCTCACTCACTCAGAGCAATAGCAATGGCTTCCCTCACCCCAGGCATTCTCCTGAAAATGCTGCAGGCCATGAACACCAACACCCGCGTCACCGGCGACCACCGCTCCCCTCTCCTCCAGGTCATCGGCATCGTCCCCGCTCTCGCCGGCTCCGACCTCTGGTCCAACCAGGGCTTCTATTTAAACCTCTCCGACTCCCTCAACTCCACCTACGTCCTCCTCTCCCACCCCGACACCGACCTCATCCTCTCCAACCGCCTCCAGCTCGGCCAGTTCGTCCACGTCGACCGCTTCCACTTCGACTCCCCTCTCCCCTCTGTCTCCAACCTCCGCCCCCTCGCCGGCCGCCACCCCTTCCTCGGCACCCCGGAGCCCCTCATCACCCGCATCTCCCCCTCCTCTCGCCACTTCCTCATCCAACCCCTCTCCGATTCCGAACTTGACCCCCTCTCCCACCTCTCCCTCAACAACAACAATAATAAATCCCCAATCCCTAACCCTAACCCCAACCCTAACCCTGAAGAACCAAAACAACATCACAATCACAAAGACAGCACCAAAGAACGAATAATCTCCAGAGACCCTCTCGCGCCTCGCGACAACAACTTACCGCCTCAGAGATTCTCATCTCCGGCGACCGCCAAAAGGTCACAGTCCGCCGGGAGGAATAAGAGTGTTATTACTACGGCGGCGGAGAGGGATCCCTCTCCCGCGGGGAAGGGGAAGAGGTCCGCGTCTCCGGTGCCTTCCAAGTGTGTGGTTCCGAGCCTCGTCTCGGCGCGGGAGGAGAACCGGAAGGTGTCGAAGGAGCCGGCGATTATCGTGCCGTCGAGGTACCGGCAGCCTTCTCCGACCGGGAGGAAGCAGCCGTCGCCGAGTCCACGGCGAACTTCGCTTTCTCCCGGGAGGAGGTTGTCCGGGGGACTTAAGGTTTCGCCGCTGGTGGTGGACTCCTCCGGGAAGAAGAAGATGGCCACCATTGTCGCCGGAATCTCAAAGGTCTCCGATGCGTTGGTTGGATCCAAGAGTGCCCGGAAGAATTGGGATGAGCAACCGCCGGCCACGCCTGTTGAAGCTGGTGGTTCCAAGAGTAAGGTTGATGCACAAGCAATTTTGCGTACTCAGGTAAATGAAATTGATATTTTGAGATGAACAAAGTAGAAAGTATTTAGAGTGCAATTGCTTGTGATTGAGGATGAAGTGGGAAATTGCAATTCTGTTTCCTGTTTTAGAAACAATGCAACTAATGCTGATGCAAATTTGCAGGCTGCGATGTCAAGGCGGTTAAGTGACGTGAGTGGTAAAAAACCAGGTAGTAATGATTCTTCGAGCAATGAGAAAACTAAAGCTGGTTCTCCTCAAAGTTGTGTCCTTGAAGAGAAATCCAATTTTGCAGCAACGGGTTTCACCATTCATGAGAAGAAATGGACTGATGGAAGTGTTCCATTAGATGCTGTGTCTGGGAACCTTGCTAGGCTTGGAAAGGTATGGATTTTGAAAAATTAATAATGCTTTTGGCACAGGGTCACACTTTTATTGCACTGATTAGTTCCAATTAGATAATAATACTGAACATATCTATGCAACTGCACCTTAATTTTGTCCCAAGAAAAAAACATATTTTGCATCCTTCTAAAGTAAAATGCAGTCTGGGGACAGTAAGTGTACGAGAAATATTAAGGGCAGCAACTTATTTTTCACGTACAAATTATATTGAATTATACTTTTTGCATATTATAATTTGTTTCTACTAGTGTTAGCATCCAAACCACTGATTTTTCAGACATAATTGTTAGTCCACGACACAAGTAGATTTTAATCCAACCAAAACAAGCTAAGATCCTTTGTTATCATCCTGATGAAGGGCTAGAACAGACTCAGTTGATTTCATTTGGTTACTTGACTCACTTTAAAATGTTAAAATCCCTTGTTATCAACTCAATGCAGGAAGCAATGCAAAGGAAGATCCTTGCTTCTACTGCTGCTGCTGAAGCGTTAGAGGAGGCCAATGCTACTGAATGTATTATAAGAAATTTAAGGTAACAATTACACTTTAACTCACTTTTGAATTCCATTGGCGGTTTCAATTTTTAAACCCTCAATAGAAAACTCCATTTTTCTATTAAAGGGAGTCACTTCATATCTTTCTTTCACATATTTCACTTCCTCCTTAGGCTAGTATGAATGATGCATTTTTTTTTTGTTTGTTTTTTCTGCCTATCAGCATGTTTTCAGACCTCTGCTCAGTGTGCCAGGCCAGAAATCCATTGCCAACCATAGACAGATTCTTCACTATCTATGATGATGTTCTGAAATCAACTGCAACAGTTGAATCCGTTGCCAGCAGACATAATTCTGAGACACCTGATGAAAGCATTCCAACAGAACACTCAAAATCACTTTCTCTTTGGGTTGATGCTGCCTTGGCCACTGATCTCCAGATAGTGTCCCTTCTTACTGGCACAACCACGGATCCTCCATCGACACTGCAAAAAAGCTTATCAAAAAGACACTCTCTCGGTGCAGCTAAGAACCAAAAGGTTCCTTCATCACCACAATCCAGTCTGAGTATTGGTGTGTGGACAAGAGGTAGTGGAATGAAAGAGACAGTAGAGCTTGGAGCAAATTTGCTGTCTGAAATGCAAATGTGGTTTCTACATTTTGTTGAAGAGTCCCTTGATGCAGGATTCAAAGTGTTTGGAGAGTGTACAGCTGATGGGAAAAAAGCATTGCCCCTGGATGGTGGCTCCATTGCTGTTGTTTTGTCACACTTGAAACGTGTAAATGCATGGCTGGACCGTGTTGTTTCCAAAGGGGATGACTCACTTACAGAAAAGATTGAGAAATTGAAGAGAAAGATCTACGGATTTGTTATTCAGCATGTAGGAACAACTTTTGATAGTTCTGTTTCCTCTGCTTCATCATGAATTTTTGAGTTTATCTCCCATTTAACTTATGGACCTTGAAATCGATGAAAGGAAGTGCTTCTTCTGTCATAGGGAAATTATTATTATTATTTCATTGTATTTCGGTGTGGGTGAGATAATGGACTGAATGTATTTTTTCACATAAGGATTGATCAGTTTATAGCTTGATTATTAGTTGTTGCATGCATTTTTCAAAGGCTAACGATATCTGAAGCATTTTGAATTACCATGAGTTAAGAACGCACAAAACTTAAATGAAAGTTAAAAAGATTTAATTGAATTGGAATAGGTTGAATTTAAGAAAATCAATTAAGTAACCTGTTTCTTTTTTAATAGCCACGACCGGGAAGCATTTCTCTCTTCCCAAACTAGCTATTTTGTGATGTGAAAAGTGATATTTTTTTTTGCTGAATGATGGGAAAAGTAATTACAACAAAATTTTACATCAATTTTTACAACAAAAAAAAAAAGAGAAATGTGAAGAAAGTGAATGCGTAAAAGTAAAAAACATTTTAATCTTATGAATAGTTATGTCTCGATAGACGTTTCTCTATTTGCTTTTTCATATTTCTTGAGATGTTATAACTTATAATTCCCTTACTTATTCTTCCTCCCAAAATTTTAATAGTTATAAATTTTTGTTTATCAATATAAATTCTTATTTTATTGAAAAAAAATCATTGTCTCCGATATTATATTGTTTAATAAAGTGATTATATTGATTATGTTTTATATTCTTTTATTTGATGTAATTATATTGAGTACATAAAAAATTGTTATTTCCGAGTTCTGCTTTGGTTTCGATCATATAAAGTACTTTCATTTCTCATATATAATAAAGGCACAATTTTAACTTACAGACAACTTTGTCACCTATTTTTGTCAAAAATCACAGTTTTAATCCTTTTATTTTAAAATAGAAATATTTGATGTTATTATTTTAAGAAATTCATATTTTTGACTCATTTTTTAGTTTTAAATACTTTTATTTATTATATTTTAATTAATTAAAATATTTTTTAATGGTACCTGAATATATTAAGTATAATGTTTAATTTAACAAAATAAACCTAAACAAATTTGAAAATTTGGTCAAATTTATGGATTTTATAAAATAAAAAAATTAAATATCTCTATTTTAAGATGAAAGAACTGGAATTATGTATAATTTTGGACAAATTTAGAAAACCTGATACTTGGAAGCGGTTGTTTTGTTTGCAAGCAAATAAAATTTAGGAATTACTATCTTATCTCACCTTTTTGATGTATCGCTCACCATATTTATGATAATTAATAAAAAATAATAATTTCATGAATATTTTTGGCACATTGCATTTATTGTTTTCGTAGATCTATTCAATGCATGTATTATTTCTAACATTCATTTAAAATATTTCTCAGTCATTAATTTTCTGATTTATTTTGAATACTTTTTGCGAGATGTTAAATTACGTAAAGACAAAGACAGAATGTAAAATGGATGAATTGTCAAAAGAAGCCCCTATTTTGCGTGTAAAAAATCAACCAAGTAATTATGAAAACTGAAACCAAGTTACTGAAAAAAAAAATGTATTATATTTTTGCTCAATTGCGTTTTTTTTCCGGAGGAGTTTAAGTTTTGAAAGAATTATGATAATAACATCACATTCGGATATTTTATTTTATTTTATTAGTATTATTTTAATTTTTTTTAAACATTAGACACGTTGGGTTTGATAAAATATTTTTCCATAATATTATAAAAATATCATATAATTTCTGTTTCATTTTTAAAATTTTGTTTAAAAATTATAAAAAAAATACTGTCTAGCATTTTGAAAATATGAAACAGAAAAACGCGCCACATAATTATTAGAGAAAATTAGAAATAAAAAAATATTTTTTAAGCCAAACATACTTTTATTTTAAGTATGAACCAGTGTAAACAATTAATAATTAATATAAATATTCGTGGCCAAGGCAATTCACTTCAATGAAATAATAAAATGGAAAATTTTAATTATTAATTAAAATTTATTGTTTATACAATGTCTAAAAATTTCTCTAGATATATTGTAATATATTTAAATTAATTTATGATTAAAATTACGCCAATTCATTTATAAAATAAATTAAAAATTATTAAAATTTAATTCATTAATCTTATCAAAATTCCATACTTTAACTTGTTCTCTAAAATACATATAAAATAAACTTAACCCTCACATTTATATAAGATTTTTTAAAAATATTTTAGATCGAAATTTATAATTTTAACATAAGCGAATATGCTCAGGTTAGATGCATATTTGATTTGATCTCTAGCAATAATTGATTCACCTTAAGGCGAAAAATAATTTCTACATTTTTTTTTTCTTTCTGACCTAAAAGATACATAAAGATGCCGCCGCGGCTTCAATGTGTGTCGAAAGTCCAAGTACTCGAAATTTTTTCATCCTAAATTGGTTTGTTAAAGTATTTTGTGGGAGACGATACTTTTATTTGAGAAAAATAATATATTATGAATTATAATTTTTTCTATAAATTCAAGATTCAAATATTTTTATTATGATATATTCCCTCAATTTTATTATAATTATCATGTAAAAAAAATTAAAAATAATTTTATTTTAACTTTTAATATAACATTAATTATTTTTATTTTTTTAGTTACATCTTTTGTAACATTAATGACAAACAATAAAATCTATAAATAAATGAATAAAGATATAAAATTAATTTACAAAATTATTATATTTTTATTTATTTATTATTTACTATCATATAAAATAATCTAAGACGGCAATTATGAGACAAAAAGAAATATATATTTTTACTTTAGTTTGTCTTTGATGAAAGTTACTAGTTTGGAACGAATGCTAATTTTATTTTCATTTAAAAAAAATGCGTAACTATGAAAAAATAATTAATTATTGAATTGAGTAGTTAAATACATTTTTAATTTGATAAAAAAGATATTGAGGAATGAGGAGGCCCATGAACATACATGCGCATATAAATAAAATCCCAATGCATGTATGTATGTATGCTACTATTGCTATGCAAACAGTCATCATCCATCTTTTGTTGTTGTTGTTGATCTCCGCCTCCCTCCTCAACTCACTATTCCACCCAAACGCACCGTTTTTTCATTCACATTCCTCTCACTCAGAATCAGATCACACCACCGCAAAACCCTAAATTCAATTTTTCGATCTTGCCCCTCGCAGCCGTTGTGGAAATGGGGAGCAGGAGGGACGAGGCGCCCGCCATAAACAGCACCAACGTCTTCGCCGCCCTCGGAAGCCTCAAGAAGAAGAAGAAGAAGCCCGAGAAGGACCACCAGGGCCCGTCCAAGCCCAAGGACAAGAAGGACGTCTTTTGGGCCCCCGCGCCTCTCACCTCCAAGTCATGGGCCGATGTTGACGACGAAGATGACGACGACTACTACGCCACCACCGCTCCTCCCGAATCTGTTTGGGCCGCGCCGACCGTCACTCAAAACGACGCCGCTGCTGCTGAGGTTTCATTTTTTTATTTGCCCTATTTTTTCCCTCCCTCCTTATAGATTCATTGCTTTTACTTATTTATTTGGATTGTTGTTTGTCTTTGACCAGACTGTGGATTGGTTCAACTGCATGGACATCACTGCTATTCCGAAATCTGTGTTTCTATATCTATCTATCTATGAAAATTAATCTGCTATACCAAAATCTGTGTTTTCTATTAGATTTTTATTTTCTTTAAAAAATGTTCTAATTTTGATGGTTATTATTAATTGATGCAGTATATAGTTCTAGTTACTCCTGATGATTTTGTGTGCCCTTTAGTTTCTGGTGTGGATGGTTCTTTGTTTGTCTCTGTCTTTTTCTTTAACCTGATTGTGGATTGGTTGAGTTGCATGGACACGACGACTACTATACCAAAATCTGTATGTTTATCTATCTATGGATAATGCTTATATAAACTCATATTGATGAAATTAATCTGCGCTGAAATATTTCATTTTCTATGTATGATGTAAATGGGAGTGTAAGTGCTTCAACAGGAATTTTGATTGTGTTGGCGTATTTATCTGTTATTTTTTAAGTTTTGTTTACATGTGGTGTTTAGTGTTGCCGGGTGGCTTTATATATCTGGGGAGAAAGATTGGTGTTGAATATTGAATGATTTGCATGAAAGCTGAGTACCTTTCAAATTTACAAGATACAATGTTAAATGTTCAATTTGTGTTGTTGTTTTCTTATAATGATTATCCAAATCTTGTTCCGGTTGTCTAGCTGCATGATAATGTTTATCTATCCATACCAAGTTGTCGTATATATGATTTATGTTAACGTTAACGATTTCTTGATTTGGTGTCTTGTCTACTTGCAATTAACGGCCCAGTTTTTGTCTTTGCTGGTTCTTGTTCTGGTTGTCTAGCTTTATGATAATATTTATCAATCCTTCAGGAGTTGCGTATGTATGATTTATGTTAACAGTTTCATGATTGGGCGTCTTGTTTACTTGCAATTAACGGCCTAGTCTTTGCAGATTTGATTATAACGGTGCACTGATTCTTTATACTTCCCCGTGTGTCTGATCTTGTGTTTAACTGTTGTAATATGATTTATGTTAACAATTGCATGATTGGGCATCTTGTTTACTTGCAATCAATGGCCTAGTCTTTGTCGGTTTGCTGATTTGAATATAACGGTGCAACGGGTTTTTATACTTTCCCTGTGTCTGGTCTTGTGTTTATCATGTGGATGATTTTGTTAACGGTTTCATGATTTGGCGTTTTGTTTACTTGCAATTAATGGTCTAGTCTTTATTGTTTTGCTGATTTGACTATAATGGTACAATGGTTCTTTATACTTCCCCATGTGTCTGATCTTGTGTTGTTAAACTGTTATTATATTGTTACCATCAACAAACTAATGTGGAATAATGTAGCCTGTAATTTTCATGGAAAGGCCTTGCACATTGCAAATTGGTTTTGGAAGTAATAAAAAATGACATAATTGGAGGTTCTTTTTTCTACCTTAACATTTAAAGAAATGATAGGATCATTCTAGCTAATTTAGAGTTTCTAAGATAGTTCTTTGTTAATCAGTATCAGGCAAGCTGATGTTGGCTAAAATAGTTCTTAAAGCAAGCATCTCAAAGGCTATAGGAACAATCTGTTCTTGTATTTTTCTTTTTGAGAAGAGAACAGTATTTAAATGGGGTATTGGGAGCTAAATTCCTGCAAAATAAGGGGAAGGTATAAAGATTTACACTATATGCCAACAACAATCAAACTTAAAAATGGAGCTTAAGCCAAGATGGTTAGTACTTCGTACACATTAGCAAATTTGCTGGAAAAAAAAATCCATTCATTGGCTATTACTGGGAATAAAGAACTGAATAAAATTATCTAACATGTAGACGAGGTTACTTTTCCCTGCTCACAATCAGGAAGCTAAAAGAGCCTGAGTGTTGTCTTTTGCTTAAAATCAATCAATAAGCCAGTCTTCACTGTAATTCTCTCCCTTTGTATGTATGTCTACTATCTCTCTGGGTGGTTTTGTTGGTTACATATCCACTAACTGGTCGACTTGATGAATATTTGAAACCAGGAAAGTGAGAGTGAGTTGGAAGGTCTTGATGATGCAGATGATGATGCTGAGGATGAACAAGAAAATGAAAATGACTTAGAAGTGACAGAAGAAGCTGAGCCTGTTCTCCGGAAGCCTCCTGAACCACCAGTGGTTACAAAAGAAGCTGAAAGGCAACTTTCTAAGAAGGAATTAAAGAAAAAGGGGCTTGAAGAACTTGAAGCTGTTTTGGCTGAGCTAGGATACACACCGAAGGAACCCACTGGCCAAGAAGATGATTCCAATGGTAATGTAGTGCTTTCAATCATATTCATGTATAAAAAAGTTAAATTGCCCTAAATATATTAGTTATCTCAACTGAACTATATATCTAACTGAAATTTTCTTGGAATTTTTTGTCTGGCCCTTAAAAAATTTAGGTGCTGAGAAGAAAGAAGAGGATCCTAATGGTGCTGTGGAAAAGAAGGAGAATGCTACCGGGGAAAGCAAAAATGCTAAAAAGAAGAAGAAGAAGGACAAATCTTCAAAGGAGCAGAAAGAATCACAAGACCAGCCTCATGGTGTGGATGCTGGAACTGGAAATGCAACTTCTGAAACTGCTGAAACGGAGAAGGCTGAGGATGCATCTGCAATTGATGTTAAAGAGAGGCTTAAGAAGGTTGCTTCAATGAAGAAGAAGAAATCAAGCAAGGAGATGGATGCTGCTGCTCGTGCTGCTGCAAATGAGGCTGCTGCAAGGAATGCAAGGCTGGCTGCATCCAAGAAAAAAGAGAAGGCCCACTACAATCAGCAACCAGTGCGGTAAACGGGGTGGTGGGTGTCAAAGTGACTGTATCTTCTCTTTGGTGTTTAATTTTCCTTTTGTCCTTTTTCATTTGCTATCTTTCTATATCACATATAATGAGCATATGCTCTTTGTTCATTTGCAAATGCAAAATAAACATTGGAGCGGCTTTAGGTAATTTGACTTTTGAGTAAGTTTTGTCTAATTTTTATATTTAGTGGGGAATAGAAGTATTTATTAGTGTATGTTGTTGTTGTTCATCTTTCTTCAGTATTGCCCCTATCTTATTGCCGGATCTATTTTCTTTGTTTTGGAATTCGAATGAAGGTCTCTTGGTCCGGTTGGAATGAAATCTGGATAGTAGCTGGTGATTGGATTTTCTCCGCATATTTCTTCATACACACCCAATATGGTGAGGAAAAAATCCAAAATAGCCTGTATGGTTGATAAGGATTGACAACAAAATAATTTTAAAATAATGGCTCATGTAGGTCTTGGACTCATGGTTCAACGTTAGTTAATAGGTTAATTATGTTAAAAAATAAATTAATATCATTATATATAATATTACAATTTTTAATAGATATTTAATATACATATAAGTTTATATAATAAATTTTAATCTAATATTAAATATATTATTAGATTAAAATTAATTATATAAATTTATGTGTATTAAATATATATTAAAAATTTTAGTATTTATATATTAATATTAATTATTTTTTAATATAATTAATCTATTAATTTGATTGGTGAAAACATAATTTATTAGTTGAATTGATTAGAACCTCAAGCTAGTAAAGTAGGGTCACGTGAATTGACAATTTGACCATTGATATAGATTATATGTAAGACTATCTTTTGATTTCCCAAAATATGCAGGAAGAAAATCCGTATTGAGTTGGCAGGAACGGGTTAGTTCTAGAGGCACTTTCCATTGCTTTAGGTTTTGAATTTCAGTTTGTGCACGATGTCTCATTGCCTCCCGGTTCAAAGTTGAAAATAGTGCAACAATAGCTCACATGGCGTGAAAGTAGTTGAAACTTTATTTTGGACGATAATATAAATATAAAGTCAGCGCCTCACACTTATTAGATAAATATAAACTTTATTCGATCAATTTACTTATGAGTACCAGTAGCTTAGTAGCTTAGTGCATAAATTTAATTAAAGTGCTAATAAGTAAGTTGTGTATTTTTTTAAGTATAATTTACTGTAATTGAAAAATATTAATATATAATAGATGATTTTTGAAAGAAAAATATTTAAATTAAAAGAAAGTGTGTATAATTAATTCAGATGTGATTTAAAATTATAGAATAGACAAAAAGTAATAAGCATTATAAGTGACTGTACAAAAATCATTTTTCACTTAGGTAATTTTTGTTAAATTTATCTATATCAAATAAAAAGTCATAAACACGATTAAGTTTACTTAGGAGAGTTTATGGGTACGGAGTACTCACGAACTCAAATTGACTCAAATGATTCAAACAATTTAGGTTTGATCGGGTAAAATTGAATCGAATCGATCAAAATTGTTGATTGTGTCACAATTTTAGATTTATAGATTTATTTTTTTTATACTTGTTTGGTTTGAATTTAAATACTGTTAATATTGGGATTCTAAGTGTTGTGACTTGGACACTATTGAAACTTCTTAAGGTATTAATTTAACGTACATTGTTATTTGTTTTACTTTTTTCATATTTATTTTTTCTATTTGATTTATAATATTAATGAATCATATTTTATTCATTTGTTTCATTAAATTTGGTTGTAGCAAAGCTTACGGTAAAAAATTAGTTTGTAGAAAATAGTTATGATTCAGACTATTATAGTAAATATCGCTTAATAATATTTTGTCTTAATTTATATTAGTTTATTTTACAATATTATATTGATGGTATTAAATGAATCAATTTTACAGACATTTAATAATATTGTGTTCATTTTATTAGATATTTGAAGGAATCATGATATAAAATAGTAGTTATAAGAAAAAAAAATTAAATTAAAATAGATAACTCGTTGGGTCAAACCGAACCAAATCGTTCATAGATGAATTGAATTTGGTTGAGTTTTTTAAAAAAATTATGAAAATCAAACCGAATCAAATCGATTAAATTTGATTGGATTGAATCCTGAATTTGACTAAAACCGGTTTCAAATCCACAAATACCCCTAATTTTACATGAAAAGTAAAATTTGCTATTACCTTCATTAACTACCTCCTCACAATCGGTGTTAGGATTTGCATGTTGACCCTTGTTTGTCAAGCACCAACGTTGAATTCCCTTCATTTGGTTGGATTGCTCCAATGTCACAGGTGGCACACCCATGAGAATCCCATAACTCAGTGAAGTATGGTAACAGTGGCCACATTTTTTGTAAAGGAGGGAAACATTCATATTCCATGTTAAACTAATTTAAATTTCTAAACCAAACCTTACCTACCACAGGTTGTTCTTGATTAATTTTCTTACAGTCTCTAACAAACTCATCTCTTGATATGCTTCTATAATATTAACATCAACACGAATAGGTCTCCCTGATATCGATGTTAAAGCCGAGAGAATGCTTTCATTGTAGTACTTCATGCCAAAACTAGGGAAGCATATTTAGAATAATGTCTTCTAGATGTGGACAAGTGATGAAACAAAGGACCAATTTGTTTAAACTTTAAAGTGAGAACCTTCTCGAATTATTTTTAGTGAACAAGAGTGTCAATAGAAATTAAGTCATGTATTTATCTCAATCCTCATCATAAAGTCCATTTTAGTGGGTTAAAAACTTCTTAATTTTGACTTATGATGAAAAAAGAAAATTTCCAATTTTGAATAGAAACAACTTAGTGATCTAAAGTTGTTTTATATTCATGATT
The DNA here is from genome assembly GCF_000004515.6 of Glycine max. Lineage (NCBI taxonomy): Eukaryota > Viridiplantae > Streptophyta > Magnoliopsida > Fabales > Fabaceae > Glycine > Glycine max. The sequence goes on along the minus strand of NC_038253.2, from coordinate 9,598,851 downwards.
GAGTTCAAACTAAACTAAACTAATAAAAAATATCTACTATAATGATTTTTTTTTTCTTTTCTTCTTTCAAGACCTAATGAATTACTAGAAGCAATTCATTTTATATTTTATAAATTTAAAATAAGAAAGAATTTAATTTTGAATATTATTTCATTTCAAGTTGTTTACTGAATAGCTGCATTTTGATCCAAGTTTTAGTAGTTTTAATTATTATCAATTTCACCTCCTTTATTCAGCAACTACTATGTAAATGAGAAAAAATATTAAAATAAAACAAAATTCATCTTTCTTAAAATGTTAAATCCCAATAGTTTAAATATGATTTTTCATTGTTCTAAAACACACTATCGTTTTTGTTTCTTACGTATAAAACCACATAAGTAGAATTTTGCTCCTGTAACTTAAAACAGAATAAAAAAACCACGTAATAGAATATTTTGATTTTTCATTAGTGTCTTTATTCTGAAGGAGGTATTAGGAGTCATCGCGAATAAGAAACGGCCACGTCATTTTGATCAGCATCAGACGGTGCGTTCGGTCCTCGCCTATTCCTCCCCCTCCTCCCACTACGCCCTTCTCTCTCGCTATTTCTCTCACTCCAACGTGCGACTGCTTGCTCCGATTCGATTTTCCGTTTTCCGATTCCCGCAACCCTAACCCCTCCCTTCCTCATCGAAACTCCAATCGAAACCTCGCATTGGATGAACAAATCAATTTAGTTAGGGTTCCGATTCGATCGCGCGGAAAAACTGAATGTAATCCACACCGCTCTTAAGTCTCAGAGCTGGGGGCGAATCACTCTCGGCCACTCGGAAGCCCGGCGGCGGCGGCGTCACCTCCATCGTCGCAGCAGCAGGGACTCTGGTTCTTCCTCCGCTTCCACAATGCGCCACGTGTCCACACCCTCGCGTATCTCCCCCAGGTCGAATCCGTGAGCCGCTACGCATCTGATCTCAACCGCCCCGTCCAGCTTCGCCCGCCGCCTGTCATGGAAAACGCCGCCAACGCCTCCGCCGCCGTCATTTCCGGTCCCCCGCCGCTCGAGGAGCCCGAGTACTTGGCTCGGTATATGGTCGTTAAGCACTCGTGGCGTGGTCGCTACAAGCGGATTCTCTGCATTTCCAGCGTCACCGTTCTCACTCTCGATCCTTCCACGCTCTCCGTCACGAACTCTTACGACGTGGCGACGGACTTCGAAGGTGCCTCGCCCGTTCTCGGCCGCGACGAGAATTCGAACGAGTTTAACCTCAGTGTGAGGACCGATGGACGCGGAAAATTCAAGGCCACGAAGTTCTCATCGCGGTACAGGGCGAGTATTTTGACGGAGTTGCACCGGATTCGGTGGAACCGGTTGGTGCCGGTGGCTGAGTTCCCGGTGCTTCATCTTCGGCGAAGGGCAGCTCAGTGGGTTCCTTTTGTAAGTCACATTGCTTCTTTAGTTGTGATTGGTTCTCTTGTTTTTCGATGATGATTGCTTTTCTGTGAGCTTTATCCGGGACGTGAGTAAAGAGAGCAGAGAAGAGTTGACATGCATGCATTTTGATTTTGGGATTATTTTTGTTTGCATTGCGATGGTTAATAGTTTATGGTACTGTTTATTAGTTGTCTTGTGTTGTTCATAGTTTGTTGTGGATGATGGATGAATTGTGAGGATGTGCTTTTGTGTCATTCATTTGTTCCATGCCAATCAAGAGAAAAGAAAAAATAAGTGTGTCAAGCAAGGTTTTAATAAATTGACAAAATGAAATTTACATATGGAAATTGAATTACTTTATCTAAACAAACCATTTGAAACACAAGGTATTTGAATTGACTTATCCAAACAAAGTATTTTGTAAATGAAAATAATCTAATTGAAGCAATTCCATGCATGCCAAATTCCTTATAATTTTAAAATCCTTAATCCTAACATTACCTTAATGTTTTATATTGTGAGAATTGTGGAGATTAGGATGGTGGGGAGATAGTTTTTTTTAATAACCGGCAGTTGTCTTTGATATACTGTATGATGAACTTATACAAAAAAAAAAAAAAAGAATGAGTGGTTGATAAGCTAAACTAATTATCCTATATGGCTGGTGGCTTTCACAGAAATTGAAAGTAACTTATGTTGGTGTTGAACTTCTCGATACAAAATCGGGTGACCTTCGCTGGTGCTTGGATTTTAGAGACATGGATTCCCCTGCAATTATTCTTCTATCTGATGCTTTTGGAAAAACAAATGTTGATCATGGTAGCGGATTTGTTCTTTGCCCCTTATATGGAAGAAAATCTAAAGCTTTCCAAGCTGCTTCTGGATGCACAATATCAGCTATTATCTCAAATTTGGTATGGATGGATTTGTTTAAACTTCAATATTTATTCTGCGAGATATTGGATCCTTAAATTACGTTGCCTTTAGGCATGAAATAAAACAGCATTTGTAAGAATGGTTTACTTGTGCTTTCTTGATAACCAAGGAATGCTACCTGTTTTAATATCAACAGTAATAACAGCGCATAAATTTTATTGCAGACTAAAACTGCAAAATCCACTGTTGGGCTATCCTTGTCTGTGGAGAGTTCTCAAACTCTCTCTATTTCTGAATATATAAAACAAAGGGGTAACTAGTCATAACCTTGTTTATGTTCCTTCCACTTTCAAATTCATTATTTATTGCAGTGAATTTATTTTTTAACCTTGAACAAACAAATGTAATGCAGCAAAAGAGGCAGTTGGAGCAGAAGATACCCCAATGGGGGGATGGTCTGTAACAAGGCTGCGTTCTGCTGCCCATGGAACTCTAAATGTTCCAGGATTGAGCTTAGGAGTTGGCCCAAAAGGAGGACTAGGTGAGCATGGTGATTCTGTATCTCGTCAGCTCATTCTTACAAAGGTTTCACTTGTGGAAAGGCGTCCTGAGAATTATGAAGTAAGTGACGCATTTATTAAGTCAACTTGTGAATAGGATGTAGCCATTTGGCCCATTTATAGATGAAAATCTATTATAGGCATTGATACGTGCTGATGGAATTTCTTGCACAAGAAATTAAGCATTGATAAACTATTGTTTTTCTCAAATATTGTTTTTTAATAAATCTTGAATGACATGATTACAGATTTGCAGCATAAGATGCTACTGTGTGCAATAGGTTTTTGGAGTTTTTTACCACGGTGATTTATGCTTTTTTCTATAAGGCTGCACATTTAGGGTACATGTGGATAAGGTTTGAAATAGAGTGCTTTTATTATATAACTTTTTTCGTCTGAGAAAAGTCCTAATTGATTTTCCCCCCTAAAAAGTTATCCAGTTTTTTTTTTAAACGTTCCTTTTAATTAGAAAAAAAACTTTGTACTAAGAAAAAGCTTGAGCAAATGCGGCCTCAATTTGTTATGGTAACAGCAAGCAAGCAGTATCTTATTCTGAGCCAGGTTGAACAGATTTTAAAGATATATTAATCTTGAACAATATATGCATCATCAAAAGAATGTGGATTTGTGTTTTTGTCAATAGTTTTATGTTGGCTTTACATGTTTTGATGCAACCAATTTCATTTAATGCATTTATATGTGTCTATGCTAGCTGAGTTTTACTTAGAATCAGAGGGGTTATGTCAAGTGTTGAGAATTTTTACTAGATGTGTGCAGGCTGTTACTGTTCGTCCTTTATCTTCAGTAAGTGCTCTTGTTCGGTTTGCTGAAGAGCCCCAGATGTTTGCAATTGAATTTAGTGATGGATGCCCCATCCATGTAAGCTTTTGTTGTGCTATTTAGTTATGATTTGTTATGCACTTATGCTATAAATTTTCTCACCAATGTGGCATGAATTGTAGGTTTATGCAAGCACATCTCGTGATAGCTTACTTGCAGCAGTTCGTGATGCTTTACAAACTGAAGTAGGTAGATGTATCTCATCTTGGTTGAGAATTGTTTTTAATTGTATGTGTACATTGAAGCATGGTGATTTATTTCCTATAATGCTTGTCTAATCTCATAATATCATTGTTTAACCTGTTCCTGAACTGGAGGCAATCTTATATGATGTTATAAAAAAGAAAGAATGTCTTATTGCAGAATGGAGTGTCCAAGTGCTTGTTTGACTTCTAGTGATGTTTATTTACAGGGTCAATGTGCCATACCTGTATTGCCAAGACTGACAATGCCTGGTCATCGTATTGATCCTCCCTGTGGGAGAGTTTTTTTGCAATATGGTCAACAAAAGCCTGTTACTGATGCAGAAAGTGCATCCATGCATTTGAAACATTTAGCAGCTGCTGCCAAAGATGCCGTTGCTGAAGGTGGTTCTGTTCCTGGATCTAGGGCTAAACTATGGCGTAGAATAAGGGAGTTCAATGCCTGTATACCATATGGTGGTGTGCCTACAAACGTTGAAGTACCGGAGGTTACTTTGATGGCCTTGATTACTATGCTTCCTGCTGCCCCAAATCTTCCTCCAGAATCTCCTCCATTGCCACCCCCTTCACCAAAAGCTGCAGCAACTGTGATGGGTTTTATTGCATGTTTACGCAGACTACTTGCCTCAAGAAGTGCAGCTTCACATGTGATGTCTTTTCCGGCGGCAGTTGGAAGGATAATGGGTTTACTCAGAAATGGTTCAGAAGGTGTAGCTTCTGAGGCTGCAGGGCTTGTTGCTGCACTTATTGGTGGTGGGCCTGGTGATGCAAATGTAACAGATTCTAAAGGAGAATGGCATGCCACAATTATGCATACAAAGTCTGTTTTGTTTGCTAATCATAATTATATCATCATTCTTGTCAACAGATTAAAGCCCACGTCAGTATCGCCTTTACTGTCAATGACTGTTGTCGAAGTGCTCGAGGCTATGATCTGTGATCCACATGGTGAGACTACCCAATATACTGTTTTTGTTGAATTGTTACGCCAAGTTGCAGGGTTGAAGCGTCGCTTGTTTGCACTGTTTGGTCACCCTGCTGAAAGTGTTAGAGAAACAGTAGCAATGATCATGCGATCAATTGCAGAAGAAGATGCTATTGCTGCAGAGTCCATGCGGGATGCTTCTTTGCGTGATGGTGCTTTGTTGAGACATTTACTGCATGCATTTTTCCTTCCGTCTGGTGAGCGGCGTGAAGTTAGTCGACAACTTGTTGCTCTTTGGGCAGATTCCTATCAACCAGCTTTGGAGCTATTATCCCGAATACTGCCTCCTGGCCTCGTTGCTTACTTGCACACACGTGCTGATGGAGTTCTAGCCGAAGACACAAATCAAGAAGAGTCATCAATTGGGAAAAGAAAAAGACGTTTACTTCAGCACAGGAAAGGTCGCATTGGGAGAGGACTTACCTCGCAAGAACAACCTTTCCCTTCAGCTAATAACTTTGATGCTTCTGATTCAGCTAGGCAGACAGTGGGTGCTATTGTTAGAGGCTCAGACAGCTATCATAAAACTGTTATGGACCCAGGTTCTGGACAGGCTTCAAATATTCAATCATCAGTTGTTCACACTAGTGAAAATTTGAACAATGGATCTTCTACAGGAGAAGTTCAAAATGGGCATTCAACTTTTGTGGATTCAGCTATTGCGGTATCAACAAACTCAAATGAAGCTCCAGGATCTGAATTTTCAAATTCAGTTGATCCTGACAGCAATGCAGTTGGTTTGCAGAATGCAGGCATTCCTGCTCCCGCCCAAGTTGTTGTGGAGAACACCCCTGTAGGATCTGGTCGACTTCTATGTAACTGGCCTGAATTTTGGCGAGCTTTTGATCTTGATCACAATCGTGCAGACTTGATTTGGAATGAGCGTACTAGGCAAGAATTGAGAGAATCTTTGCAAGCTGAAGTTCATAAACTAGATGTTGAGAAAGAGCGTACTGAAGATATTGTTCCAGGGGGTGCTACATTGGATATGGTATCTGGGGTTGAGAGTGTGCCACAAATATCTTGGAACTACCCTGAATTTTCTGTTCGTTACCCAAGCTTGTCAAAAGAAGTTTGCGTGGGACAGTATTATCTTCGGTTACTGCTTGAGAGTGGCAGTGGTGGCAGGGCGCAAGACTTCCCATTGCGTGATCCTGTTGCTTTCTTCAGGGCACTTTACCATCGGTTCTTATGTGATGCTGACACCGGGCTTACTGTAGATGGTGCTGTTCCTGATGAATTAGGTGCGTCTGATGATTGGTGCGACATGGGTAGATTAGATGGTTTTGGTGGAGGTGGTGGATCATCAGTGAGAGAACTTTGTGCAAGGGCAATGGCAATTGTATATGAGCAGCATTACATGACCATTGGCCCTTTTGAAGGTACAGCTCACATTACTGTTCTCTTGGATAGGACAGATGACAGTGCTTTGAGGCATCGACTTCTTTTACTTCTGAAGGTGTGCAAATTGAATTTACTTTTTCCTTGTTTTGTCTTCTCTGAGTGGGAGGAAGGATTACTATGCTTTTTTATTGTATCATAGTTCTGTTCAAAGGCCATCCTAATACTTGTCCTTTAGAGTACTGCAATTTTGGCACTATTTGGGCAAAAAGAAAATACATTTTAAATTTTGACCTTCATTGCTGGTAATTGCAATTTGTAACAGGATTGGTGGTCAATATTGATTATTTGATTTAATGATTATCCTAAATGGAATAAAGTTTTCAAAATGCTCAAGTAAACATTGCAGTATGTCAATTCTATTGTTTGAAAATTTAAATTAACTATGGTTTACTGAATTTCAGGCATTGATGAAGGTTTTATCAAATGTTGAGGCTTGTGTTCTAGTTGGAGGTTGTGTATTAGCTGTTGATCTGCTTACTGCGGTTCATGAAACTTCAGAGAGGACATCTATTCCCTTGCAATCCAATTTAATTGCTGCTAGTGCTTTTATGGAACCACTTAAGGAATGGCTGTATATTGATAAAGATGGTGCTCAAGTTGGTCCTATGGAAAAAGATGCTATTAGAAGATTGTGGTCCAAGAAGGCTATTGATTGGACAACAAGGTTTTGGGCATCTGGGATGCTAGATTGGAAAAAGTTGCGTGATATCCGTGAGCTTCGTTGGGCACTTGCCCTCAGAGTTCCTGTCCTTACCCCACCTCAGGTAGAATCATGCTGGAGTTGGAAGATAATATTGATAATAATTTCTTTTGTGATGTTTTCTGTAGATTTTGTGCTGTTATCTTGAATTGTTGATAACTATAAGCTTAGGCCCATTTGGAAATCTACCGAAAGTCATAGAAGATAGCTATGTTTATGGCTAATAAATTGTCTTGTCAAAAACATTTTTTTGACACTTCATTCTTTAATTTTTTTTTCCTTGTATCCTACTAATAGATAAAATATGTATATTGTATTCAGGTTGGGGACACTGCTTTGTCCATATTGCATAGCATGGTGTCTGCACGTTCAGATTTAGATGATGCTGGAGAGATTGTTACTCCAACTCCTAGAGTAAAGCGAATCTTGTCAAGTCCACGCTGCCTTCCACATATTGCACAGGTAATTTTAGTAATTGTTCATTTTTTTAATCAGCCATGTTAGAAAATATTGATATTTGTTATCATGAGTTATGACTTGCATCTTTCTAAGTAGCATTTCTTTCCCAAAATTATTTTGGCTAGATTCTTTGATTCTTGATTGTCTTTATCATTCTTGTTGAAAGAGAGAGAAACAGATGCAAGAGAGGCTGAAACTGTGTGTCTTGACTACACAATGGAGTTCGTTTTATATAGACTTAATGCAATAAATACAAATAGATATTGGAGATAATATTCCTATTTACATGATATTATATGCCTGTAACTACAAAGTTCAACAAATAATAATAAAATATAAAAGAAGAATAAATCCCAAGAGATAATCTAGGATACTCTAAAATATTCCAAGATATAAAAATGATATCATAAAATTGTATGTTTTGTCTACTCTTCCAACTTCTAAACAAATTAAATATTATAATATTTTGATTTCCTTTTTTCCATTTCATTTTGTTTTTCTGGGGGTGCGGACAGGCCTTTCTTTCTGGGGAACCAAGTATTGTTGAGGCAGCTGCTGCATTGCTTAAGGCTATTGTTACACGGAATCCCAAAGCTATGGTCCGTCTATACAGCACTGGTGCATTTTATTTTGCACTGGCATATCCTGGGTCTAATCTACTTTCAATTGGGCAACTCTTTTCTGTCACCCATGTCCATCAAGCATTTCATGGTGGGGAAGAGGCTGCAGTTTCAACTTCATTGCCTTTGGCAAAACGTAGTGTTCTTGGTGGACTTCTCCCTGAATCTTTGTTGTACGTACTAGAACGTAGTGGTCCAGCAGCATTTGCTGCAGCAATGGTTTCTGATTCTGACACGCCAGAGATAATATGGACTCACAAAATGAGGGCAGAAAATCTAATTCGTCAGGTAATCTAAACTTAGCCACCCTGATGAGTTTTATTTTTCCTCAATTTTTATAATATTACATTCACTGGGTTACTAATATGATATTTACATAGTATAATTGAATCCATTCTCCTTCGCTTTTTATCAGGTTTTGCAGCATCTTGGTGATTTTCCGCAGAAACTGTCACAGCATTGCCATGTTTTATATGACTACGCCCCCATGCCTCCAGTGACATACCCAGAGCTGAGAGATGAAATGTGGTGTCACCGTTATTACCTCAGGAACCTATGTGATGATATTCGTTTTCCAAATTGGCCAATTGTTGAACATGTAGAGTTTCTTCAGTCACTACTTGTAATGTGGCGTGAAGAGTTAACTAGAAAGCCTATGGATCTTTCTGAAGAAGAAGCTTGCAAGATCCTTGAAGTATCCTTTGAGGATGTGTCTAGTGATGGTGTAAATAAAAGAAATTCTCTGGAAGTTATGGATGAAGCATCTAGCTTATCGAAGCAGATTGAGAACATTGATGAAGAAAAATTAAAGCGACAATATCGGAAACTTGCTATGAAATATCATCCTGACAAAAATCCAGAAGGGAGGGAGAAGTTTCTTGCTATACAGAAGGCCTATGAACGCCTCCAGGTAAACATAAGTTTCCATGTCATACACAGGCTTCTTTCGAATCATGTTTCAGTAAATGTCACTAAGATGGCATGATTATTTCTAGTTTTCTACATAACGGTTCTCATACTTATATTGTCTTAGTATCTCAGCTTAAAAATTGTGGAGACTTGTGTTGTCTTAACTCTTGGGCAATTAATTTATGAATCAAGTATCTTGTGCATACAAATCTGAAATCTAGTTGTAATTTTTCTTCGGTATGCTATTGACTTAAAAGCCTCATAGGGGAAAAAGTTGCACATTTATACAATTTTATTTTTTAGCTTATATGTTTTAATCTTCTAATGAACCACCACTGCAGAATACATGCATGCAAGCTTACAATGGTTGTATACTAGCACAAAAATGGGCCATCAAAATCATAATGCTCATTGATTTTCATTTTGATTTCTTTGTGTGTGTTTATATCCTCCATTACAATGAATTGTTCTACTAAAGTTTTTTTTTTTTTTTTTCATTTGCAAGCAAGAATACATATGCCTTTTATAATTTGTTCGATTATATTTTTTGTGACCAAAACATAGGCTACCATGCAAGGGTTGCAAGGTCCCCAGCCTTGGAGATTGCTACTTTTATTGAAGGGACAATGTATTTTATACAGAAGACATGGAGATGTATTGGAGCCATTCAAATATGCCGGCTATCCCATGTTGCTGAGTGCTGTTACTGTGGACAAGGATGACAACAATTTTCTTTCTTCAGATAGAGCACTTCTCCTTGTTGCTGCATCAGAGCTTGTCTGGCTGACGTAAGAGTTTCAAGTTCTTTCTTAGGATTATGCAAATAAGTTTCATGTTCTTTCATGTCCTTGTTGCAACATTTTGTGGTAACTTTTGATCCTTAATTGAATTTTCATATGGTTAGATGTGCATCTTCTTCATTGAATGGTGAAGAGCTGGTAAGGGATGGAGGAGTACATCTTCTTGCAACTCTTCTTTCCCGTTGCATGGGTGTTGTTCAGCCAACTACTCCTGGAAATGAACCATCTGCCATCATTGTTACAAACATCATGCGAACATTTTCAGTTCTTAGTCAGTTTGAGGCTGCCAGAGCTGAGATACTTGAGTTTTCCGGACTAGTTGAGGACATTGTGCACTGTACTGAATTTGAGCTTGTACCTGCAGCTGTTAATGCTGCTTTACAGACTATTGCCAATGTTTCTATTTCCTCTGAATTGCAAGATGCTTTATTGAAGGCTGGTGTTTTATGGTATGCCTCTTCAATTATTGTTTTAGGGTAAATTATTTTATATCTATTTCAAGTTTGTAGGAGGGTGAGTCTAGCGATTAAATAGGATAAGTAGCTTCTACAGTTACGTATTTAAGTACAGCTTGTTACATGGGTTTACTGTTATAAGTGCATTCCAACTCTTGTTCTCAAAATGGTCTTGACTAGTTCTCCCCAGTTTAGATATCCTGTTTCTATTTTCCAATTCTCTTAAACTATTCCTCTTCCTCCTTAGGATCACCTTATGAGAGATCTTTGAATGTGTTGCCATCCTTATCTTATTGCAACTTTTGTTTACAACTGAATGCCTTCTATCAATCTTGAAGATTTTCTTTTTTAATTCTGACATCTCCAGAGACATTCCTGACTCACTCTTCCAGTCTCCTTCTAAAGTAGGACACCATCACCTAAATGGCTAAATCTTGTATCGCATGTTGATCCCTGTAATAGAATGAACAGGATCCAAGTTTGAAACTGAGCTAGGCAAAGAATGATGGGACAATGATGTGGGAACAACTAACAAGGGAAAGAAAAAAAGGATTAAGACAAATACTCCCTGTAAATGATTAGCCAAAATTAATTTTTTTCCTTACTCAAAGAATTGTTACCAGTAACAGGGTTACCAGCTGAGGCATTGAGGGCAACACTCTTCTCCTGAATGCATGAAACTGATATCATCAAATACAGAAGACATACATAGAGTTTCCTCCTCAAACACTAGCTTCCCTTCAATTGGGGAGCTATTCCCATCTGTGATAATCTTTATGAGTGCATTTGTTTCACGGATTAAAAGTTGATTCCTGGGGATGTAAACATGGGAATGTACAAGCTTTTAAAAATTCTTCCCGGGTACTGTTGATTCCTGGGAAAGTTGTAACTTCCATTTTTACCATACTTTCCTACAATTTTATTCGCATGTGGTAAGGGAAGTTATCGTCTAAAATGTAACCAAGCACATTTTAAATATATTCAGGAATAATATTCCTAGTCATAATATTCTTGGGAATATAACATGATACTTTGAAACAAGCGTTCCTTTTGGAACCTGAATTTTGTTTGTGTTTGATTCAATACCTCATTAAATGTGCTGCACTGAGCATTATGTGAAAGTTGACCAAATATAGTACAAGCTCTACCTTTTATCTAGTAGGCATAAGAAAGAAATTTACATTTTTTTTGTCTTAACCCTCCAGTTCATCAAGGGAAAGGGACCTTGACTAATTCAAAGTTCGGTCAGGAGGTAAGTAAAGCCTGATCAAGAATTGCTTCCGCCAAGGATCAAACTCGGGTAGTACCCGAACAATTTAACCTTAACTTCAACACATTAACCTTACACATTATCTAGTTGGCATAAACGGAATTTACATAATAATACCATCTGATTCTCACCTAGTATTATAATTTATACTTTACTCCTCTAGGCATCTCAGTTAATCCTGGTAATGAAGTATTACTTTTTCAGTTGTTGGTTAGCTAATGAGCTCTAACTTTTATATGTTGACCATAATTATTTATGGTACATAAAGAATATTTTTATCCTATTTAGTTTTACTTGTAAATATTTTTGGACTTATCTATTTAATATGGTCCATAATAGGTACCTTTTGCCTCTGCTGCTTCAGTATGACTCAACTGCAGAAGAATCTGATGCAACAGAATCTCATGGTGTCGGTGCTAGTGTTCAAATTGCCAAAAACATGCATGCCATAAAAGCATCACACGCTTTGTCAAGGCTCAGTGGTTTGTGTGGAGATGAGAGTGCAACCCCTTACAATCAGGCAGCTGCTGATGCCGTCAGAGTTTTGCTAACTCCCAAGCTCTCTAGCATGTTAAAAGATCAAATGTCCAAAGATTTACTGTCCAAATTAAATGCAAACCTGGAGTCACCAGAGGTATTTTTTCTCATCATCCTTAACCCTGTGTAAGGATGAATTGTTTTGATAAGGGCACTTGTTTTCTTGTTTGTGGGACTACCATTGGAATAAAAATGAATGTTTTACTCTGTAAAGGTTTTTATTAATGTCTCTGATTGCACAGTTATTGGAACATAGTTTAAGTGACAAGACAAATATGTTGGACAAGAAACTATATGCATAGTCATTAGTAGCTAGGTTTTAGTCTGTGCCCATTTTTGAATCAGTCAGAAAAGATTATTGTTTAGGATGTAAGAATAAATTGATGATAAGTTAATGATGTTATTGTTAATAAAATCGGCATGCTGAGATAAAGGAACTGTTGGTTTGGCCGATGATAAAAAGCTACACATTTTATAGGAAAGAACTTAGAATACTGTTAAGCTGAAGAAATTTTGGAAGGAAAAGATTGGCAGATTTTGAGTTGAATAAAGAAAAACCTAAATATTTTGGGAAAAAGAACGTCAGATAAAATCTGAACTCTGAAGAGCTGAAATTTTTTTGAAGAGAAAAGAATAGGCTGAAGAGATCTACAACATAGGCAAAAAGGAGATAGGTCCTCTGGCAACTGGGAAAGTAGAACTGAACTTTTTATGTTAAAACTGATTGAACAAATTTATTAGAGCCTTCAACTCATTTTGAGCCTGCTACTATGCTTCTTGCTAGTTGACACAGCAATTAAAATTCAAAATATGTAACCTAATGTTTCTAAAATACTTACACCGGTGTAAATGGCACTCTCCTTCCCCCTAAAGAAGAAAAGGCACAAAAGGAAAATATACCAGACTATTGTATTGTTGATATAGTCGTACAAATTAGTTGGTATAGTTATTTGTTGTTTCTTTTAGTCACTAGTCTTCCTGGTCATTTAATAGGTTCTATCTACTGACTACCTGTAGTGTTCAATGAGATAATCCATGAATTCCTGCAATAGTTAACCATTTTTTGCTTTAGAATATTTATGTTTCAACTTTTAAGAAAATAAAATTAAGCCTTTTCTTATTTGTATTTGCATGTTGATGTTGATGTTTATACTATCTTTTGAATACTGTGCAGATTATCTGGAACTCTTCAACACGAGCAGAGTTGCTGAAATTTGTGGACCAGCAACGTGCAGCTCAAGGTCCTGATGGTTCATATGATATTAAGGATTCACATGACTTTGTCTATAAAGCACTATCCAGAGAATTATTCATTGGAAATGTTTACTTGAGAGTCTACAATGATCAACCAGACTTTGAAATTAGTGAACCAGAAACTTTTTGCCTTGCTCTGATTGATTTTATATCTTATCTTGTACACAATCAATGTGTTGAAGATGCCGGTCATAAGGTTGAAGGCACCTCTAGTTTCTTTGAGACTTTTGAGCATACAAGTGAGGCTGTTGATGGATCTGTCAATGAGCAGCAGGTTCTGGAAAATTCTGGCACAATGTCTGAAGAACAATCTTTAGGGAAGGAAGAGCTTGAGCTGATTAAAAATCTCCGTTCTGCATTGACCTCCCTTCAGGTTAATTCATAACTGCCTTATTATGTAGTGAACTACTTTTATTCAGCATGTCTGACTATTCTTCTTTATTTTCTGCAGAACCTTCTGACTAATAATCCCAATTTGGCATCCATATTTTCTAATAAAGACAAGTTACTGCCTCTTTTTGAATGCTTTTCTGTGCCCGAAGCATCACTCAGTAACATTCCTCAACTTTGCCTAGGAGTGTTATCACTCTTAACAGCACATGCTCCTTGTTTGCAAGCCATGGTTGCAGATGGATCTAGTCTTCTGCTTTTATTACAAATGCTTCACTCATCCCCAAGTTGTCGTGAAGGGTCTCTCCATGTTCTCTACGCATTGGCAAGCACACCAGAGCTAGCCTGGGCTGCTGCCAAACATGGGGGTGTTGTCTACATTCTTGAATTGCTCTTGCCTTTGAAGGGTAGAAGACTTGTACATCTTAGTTGGTCATTTATTATTCTCATTTTTAGAATCGGTTTGCAGATTTATACATATTGATAAAAATCATAATTCCATGCAGAAGAAATTCCACTCCAGCAAAGAGCTATGGCGGCCTCCTTGTTGGGGAAGCTTGTTAGCCAACCAATGCACGGACCAAGAGTTTCTATCACACTTGCAAGGTTTCTCCCTGATGGCCTTGTATCAGTAATCAGGGATGGACCTGGTGAAGCAGTTGTAGTTGCCCTTGAGCAGACTACAGAGACACCAGAACTTGTATGGACGCCAGCGATGGCGACTTCCTTATCTGCACAAATTTCCACTATGGCATCAGAGCTATACCGTGAGCAGATGAAAGGGCGTGTTGTTGATTGGGATGTGCCTGAGCAGGCATCTGGACAGCAGGAAATGAGAGATGAGCCACAGGTATTCACCAGATATATGTGATTTTTTTTTATAAAATTATGTATAGAATAATATATTTTCTCATAAATGGATTTCAACTTTTGTGTGGATGCAGGTTGGTGGCATCTATGTTAGGCTGTTTCTGAAAGATCCCAAATTCCCTCTTAGAAACCCTAAAAGGTTCTTGGAAGGTCTACTAGATCAGTATTTGTCGTCCATTGCTGCCACCCATTATGAGGTGCAGGTTATTGATCCAGAGCTTCCTTTGCTCCTGTCGGCTGCACTGGTTTCCTTACTGCGTGTGCATCCTGCACTAGCAGATCATGTTGGATATCTTGGATATGTACCAAAACTAGTTGCTGCTGTTGCATTTGAGGGAAGGCGAGAAACAATGTCATCAGGTGAGGTAAACAATGGGAGACATGCAGAACAAACATATGACCCAGATAAGGAATCAGCAGAGAACACACAAACTCCTCAAGAACGTGTGCGCCTGAGTTGTTTGCGTGTCTTGCATCAACTTGCAGCTAGTACCACCTGTGCGGAGGCCATGGCAGCAACCAGTGTTGGAACACCTCAGGTAGCTGACAAGACATGTTCTATAAGTATCTATTAATTTACAATTTTACAATGCTTTATGCCAGTTATGCAATGTTCTGCTTTTAATTAAACTGTTATCGTGGCTCCTTTTTTGGTTTGGAGCCTGCTGAAAATGGTCTTTTGTCTACCTGCTTTATACCATAATATTTTGAACAAAATCCTTACCTCTTATTGCAAAGAAAGAAAAATAAATGTGAAAACATATCATACGACACTTGCTTGTCTGTCATGAGAATATTCTGTTTTTCTCAGGGATCATCTCTCTCTAATACTTGTTTCCCTCAAATCTCTCTGGATCCTGTATTGTTCATCTCCAAATTCCATTAAGTGTGTGATCCTGGTTCACCTGATCTAGAAGCAACTTTTGACTTTTTTTCAACAGTTTCTTAGCTGCTAATCCTAGTTTTAAACTTATTTTTTACTTCAGAATATATAAGTCTCAACGGAAAATGTTAAGACTTGCAATTGTAGGGAAAATCATGCTATTTTGGAGAATCTTTGGTTCGATGACAGCTGTCATTTATTTATTATTTATTTCCTAGGGTGGGGTGGAGAGTTTAGATATGCTTCTGTTGGTGATAAAGGCTAAATATTGATTGTGGGAGGACATACCATTCAGCTGCAGTTGATATTGAGTGACTTAGCTGATGAGTATGTAAAAAGAAAGATTTAAAAGTTTACATGTTCTGATAGCCTCATGCTTTAGGGAGGGTTCTAATTTCTTTTTGATATTGTTAGTATGCTTTTGTTGCTCTACTTCCATTATCTGTATATATAACTTGCATTGACCTAATTTTTAACTGTCTTTGACCAAACAAAAATTTTATTTTGTTGTTTAAATTTCTTCTTCCAGGTTGTTCCGCTGCTAATGAAAGCCATAGGGTGGCAAGGTGGAAGCATTTTAGCTCTTGAGACTCTAAAACGTGTTGTGGTTGCCGGAAACCGAGCCAGGGATGCTCTTGTTGCACAGGGACTTAAGTGAGTACCTTGTATAATTGAAAATTGATGCGCTTTTAACTGATTCAATATTTTTTGACTTGGAGATCCAAGTTCATGATATAACTTTGCATTAGCTGCATAAAACTTACACAAGATGCAAGTGAAAGAGAAAACTCATCAAATCAATTTCAATTATAAGGCCTTTTTTTTTGTTTATATAAAAACCTGGTTTGAGTCCTTTAACTTCCCCTTGTTTTTGTAGATTTGAAGTTCAGTCGTGGTAGTGATGTGTGAAGAGTTTGAAATTTGAGTCAGTAATTAAAAAACTTACTAAATACCCCTTAATTTTACAGAAATATAACTGCAAACAACCACCTTATCCCACCAAGTGAGGTTGGCTACAAGAATCACATGATGCCATTGGATTCTGTTATATATATATTTTTTAAGAATTGCAAACCCTCTCTCTCTCTCTCTCTCTCTCTCTCTCTCTCAATTCTAAAATAAATTTTACAAACAATGCAGAGTTGGTCTTGTTGAAGTTCTTCTTGGTCTTCTTGACTGGAGGGCTGGTGGAAGGAATGGCTTTTGTTCTCAGATGAAGTGGAATGAATCTGAAGCATCTATTGGCAGGGTGCTTGCTATTGAGGTTGGAATCTCGGTCAATTTTATTCTTCCTCTTGAGTTTGAGTTTCTCTCTCCTCCATATCTTCTTCTTTACTATTTTCTGCAATTTTTAAAAAATTGTATTTCTGTATGCTCCAGTACCTGGTGTTTCAGTGGTTTTTAATCAGATCACATTTTGTTTGTATATCTGAGTTTCCATAGAATCAACTATTACTTTTAAATTTCCCATTTCTTAATTCTGACATCTTGCACTTTAAAATAATAATTTTGCATTTACTTTGAGTCTGGATTTTGTATTTTTTTCTGCAGGTATTTTATTTCTTTTTCATTAATTTATTTGCACAATTTGACTAACATTAAAGAAAGTACTTGCAGTTGTTGTTTCTAAAAAAAATGATATTGATTAATTTGTAACAATTTTCTGTTGATGATTAATTATTTGTTGTTGACTAGTTACTTATCTGCTTAATCAGGTCTTGCATGCCTTTGCTACTGAAGGAGCCCATTGCACTAAAGTGCGAGAACTATTGAACAATTCTGATGTAAGTCTCAACACATGTAGAGTAGTAATATGGCATGGTTGTTCGAGTTTTTGGCTTTTACCTCTTGGCACCTCTGTGCATTTTGCTGCATCCTGTTGCAAGTATACATATCTAAGTTTTTACCTTCTACAATCATTTTCCCTCCTACGTTCCAGGTTTGGAGTGCTTACAAAGACCAGAAGCATGATCTCTTCCTCCCTTCAAATGCTCAATCTGCAGCTGCTGGCATTGCTGGTCTCATTGAGAATTCATCATCGTCGAGACTCATTTATGCTCTTACTGCTCCACCACAATCCACTACTTCTAGAACTCCTCCATCATCCTCTCCCGACTTCAATGGAAAGCAGGATCAACCTTTATAGTATTAAAAAAAATAAAATGTTTTTACATGATGGAGCATATACCCAACAAACCTATACCTGTAACCCACCTGTATAGTGCACTGTACAGTTTTGTTATCTAGTTGCTCCTGGGTTAACTGGGAAGCATGCGCAATTTTCTCTAGAGTTATTCGTTTGTGTAAAGAGGGGATCTTCACCTTCCCTTCCTTTTTTCCTTGTAAATTGGATGATGTATTTACTATTGCTAAAAATAGTGAGGTGATTTTGCGCATTATCGTCAAAGTTGAGTTTTATTTGTGGTGTTATTGACATGATCTCTGAAGCAGCTGACCTTTTTGTTTTAACTAAAATCCGTATTCTACCCAATTCCCTCACACCCCTCCCCTTCTATTCCTTTTTTTCCCCCTCTGCTACTCTCCCCCTACCATTCCATTCTCTTCACTTCCCCGTCTATTTAACCCTTTTCTCTTCTCTCCCGTCCCATCCCACTCTCTTCTTTCACATGAGACACTTTTCTTTTGCCTCTTATCTTCTTATCCATCTCATTGTGTATAAATATATAATAGAAACTAGTTTTCAATGTGAATAGAAAAAAAGTAAAACAAAACATGTTTTTACTGTATTAATTTTTTTTTGTCAAAAAATTTAAGATAATGGTAACGTGTTTGAGTTATATATATATATATATATATATATATATATATATATATATATATATATATATATATATATGATCCATTGACATCATGTGTAAGTCTAAAAAATTTAGTCAAATTTATACTGTTAATATAAGTTAATCTTATGGTTTATAATATCTTAATAAATATGATAACTTTAACATATTTTATAACTATCAATTAATTAAAGATAAGCAATCGGTTACATTATTTGTATTGATTCTTTTTAACTATTTCTAAAATTTATTAACAAAATAATGTTTTCTACAAATGTTTCCCATAATAAAGTCTATATTTTTTTATGCTTATGATATACAATTTTCACCCTTAATATAGGTTAAAGAAAAATTATGCATCCCTTTAAAAAAAATATTGCATAATGCTTTAACAATAAAATGCATAAAATAAAGAGTAAGATAATAATTTTATAAATAAGTTTATATTGTAATTACATTATACATTTATTTTTTTCTATTTTCTAATAAATGTATTTTTTAACTAGTAAAAAATAAACTGTTATGATATGTTTTATTGCATGAAAAAAATTAAAAATATATTACTGTTAATAATTTTAATAAATAATTAATTTAAAAAATCAAATGATTTAATTTAATAATTAAAGATAACTAACTGACAATCATTAAATATATTAAAGTTTTCATATTTATCAAGATATTATAAATCATAAGATTAACATACACCAACAATGTAGATTTTGTGTAAATCTTTAGATTTATATATAAAGAAATTAAGACAATGGAAAAATGATTTTTTTGTTAAATTTTTCAAAAAAAATAACAATGGAAACTTGTAAAAGCAAAATCAAAAGAAAATTCAGAAGAAAGAAAAAAAAAAGCAATAACAAAAGAAGAGGGGGCAGTAATAGAGAAAAGTGGTGAACATAGTCCTTTCTACATTACTGCACGTTAGGCGTGCTAAAAATGATATTTTAATTGGTTGGATGGGTATCAATCCCAAAACAGTCATAATAATAATGATGTTTTAAAATAATAATAATAATTACTTTTAAATATATTTATATTGAGAAAATAATTGTAATATCTAATTTTTTATGATATTTTTTTTCATTTTTCATATATATATATATATATATATATATATATATATATATATATATATATATATATGTTTTGATATTATTCTTTGATATTGTATTTATTATTAGAATATTTTATTTTCTATTAATCAGTAATTGATTGATATTATAATTTCATTTTTCCATATTATAAATAAGGTGTGAATTATATTGACACACAACTTACAATAATTAGAATTTTGATAAATTGGATTAATTCAATTTATATTGATGTACAAAGTGTATGCTAACCATATTTAATTCTTAAATATTCCTACTTTTTTTTTAGAAACATTCACATCTCTTGACCATTGAAGATGATGACAATAATAACAATAAAATTTTATTCTATTAGATGAGTCGGTGACATGAATTACACGATCTCATTCGACACATTAAAAATTAAAATTTTAAAAATATTATTAAGTCTAAGATTTTTCTTGATAATTTTTTCCAATGTCTTTTTTGGTCTCTCTTCTTTTTTTCAAACTAAAAATCATGTTATTCACTCTTATAACAGATACTATTGTGACCTCTTTTCTTTTTACATGCCCAAATCAGCTTAAGTGGTTTTCTATCATCTTTTCCTCCTATGCTATATCAATCTTCTATAATATATATAACACCATTTTGTATTGTTAAGGGCAGTTGAAGATAACAACGAAATTACTTTGTTATAATATTAGTTAACACGAATATTGGATTGTCTTTGGAATTGCGACTATCGAAGAGGAGCAATACCACTGTTAAGTAAGGAGTCCAACCAAATTTTGCAATCAAACATACAAAATGTCGAAAAAAATATGTTTAAAATAATTAGAAACAAATAATATGATGTATTTAGTATTCTTTTTAACTATTATTTATAAAAAAAATCTTTTTAAGTAGGAACTTTAAAACACTCATTGTTGGTTAGGCTATTCTTTTCAACACACTATTTATCCTTGGTTGAAATTCATGTCTAACAGTAACAGCGGCATGCTGATTAGGGACTATTAAGACTCATCCAATGTTATAAAATACAGACTGAATAATTTGGTTTGATCAATGATCAGTTATATGACTGGTCTAGCTAGTTAACTTGTCAAATCGTACATGCAAATAATTTGATCGAAAATAGGTAACTTGGCAAGTTTAACAGATTGGCACATCAAAGTCAACTTAATTCGTTGAGGAGGAAAGAACAAAATCATCTAGTAGCTTGCTTCTAAACGCATCTAGAACAACTAGATTGGACCATTCCCTTGCCAATACACTCCACAAAGCCATTAGAGGAGCTCATCCAACATTGTCACAAACTTGTAGCCACTAGAGCTTCATCAACGTTCAATTTCTAGTTTGTAGTCTAGTATATATAGTGGTTGCATTCGTCTATTGTACTCGGCTTTACCTTTTCCCTTGTATTTGTACTCAAGGAGCAATAAGTCATCGTGAGACGACAGTTGACAAGAGTGGAGTTTTAGAAATTAGAACCATGAAAATTGTTGTGATACTATATAATGCATGAGGAGATATGATGAACATACTAAATTCTCTCACTTTGTTTAACAGGAAAAATAAGAAAGAAGTTTTCTTTGGAGTTTCACTTATAAGAACATTTCTCCCCCAAGTTGTCATGAAAATGCACGTTTGCTGCATTTGCTATTTTTTGTATTTTTTAATAATAATAATAATTTAAAAATAATAAACAATTGTGTGTTAAGGAAAATACTAGAGTGAACAAGTTTAATCTTTTTATTAGTGTTAAAATTTTATACTATTTATTTATTTCCACTTTTTATCTTTTTTGTTTTTGGAAACCACTCTTTTATTTATCCAAACAAGCATGCAGAACTTTATTCATTTCTTTTTTATTTTCTTATTTCTATCTATTTAAACAACACCTTTTTAGTAATTTATTTCTCTTTGACTTCTGCATTTTATACATTTAAACCAAACAGAGTATAAATTAGAATGAATTTCTATGCGAGTTGGAGCCTTAAAATTTCTAAAATAGATAAAAAAAAATGATAAAATATAATGTAATTTAATATATCAAATCAGAACTACTAATATAAATCACAGGGCAAATTTTTCAATAGTGCACGTGCATCTTGGTAGTTAATTTTTTTTAAAAATAAAAAAAAAAAGCAAATAAGTATATTGATAAAGAGGCACAAAGAGTGCCCAGCTACCATTACAAAATAATTTGTTTCAAGTGATAAAATAAAAAACTTTTAATGTAGCAAGGTAATGCACACCAATCTCTTTTCTTAATTAGTTTCATCTTATGCACAAAGTGCCAGAAACAAACTAAAAATGTTTTTAGCCAAAATCAGAAAGAAAGAAAATCTATATATCTATATAAAAGAAATATGGATATTGAGCATCTTTAGTTACTTTAAAAAAAAACACCAACAAACCTTGCATTTTCAACATTTGGCATTAATAGATGAATGCTTGGCCAGCTCTCTATAAATCCCGTTAGCATCAATTATGTCGAGCTCCTCCTAACCTGCTAATTAATATAACCATAAAACCTGCTAATTAAAGACTCATCGTGTTAAACTTTGATCCCACCTTAAACTCCCTTCAAAATTGTTTTCAGATAATTAGAATAAGCCGCATTTTACGTAGTAACTCCACATGCCTTGGGACAAAATAAGAATTCGCAAGCTCATGTTGTCAAAAAATTCGCAAGTTCATCATGAGAATTTGACTAAGCATGTATGCTGATAGTTTTTTTTTATTATTATTATCATGACATTGATATAAAATAATCATTTTTATTGGTGATCAATCTGTATTGAAAAACCTAACTCATCAATTTTAATGAAATTTTTTTATAATCATATTATTCATAATACACAAATTTGAGATCTTATTTAGAAAGATGAAGTCTGCTATCATTCAAATGAATGACTTATTGGTATGTATTTTATTAGTTAGTGACTAATCTTTGTCAAAGAACATAATTGATCACCTTTAATAAAGTTTTTTTTCTCAATTATTTTTAATTCTCATTTATTATAATTCAATTCTTATGATGTTTAAAATCTGAGTTTAATGGTAATATAAAATAATTTTATATTATTATTCAATCACAAATTATCATTAATATATTTTTAAAATAACTATTTTAAAAGTTATTAATTTTACCATACATTATTTAATTGTTTGGGGTATTCTTATGCCTTTGTTACTCTATTTATAATATCATTCTTTACTTTGGCTGATGAAAAATAATAATCATACACTATACCTTGTGATTGGATGATAACATTTTTTCCTCTTGGAATATATACGAAGACAAATCCAATTAATTAAAAAAACACATATATTTTTACATTTATTATAATTAATAATATATTTCTTATTAAGTATGCATGTGAAGTATAGGTTCATTTACGCTCAACGTGCGCGTACGTACGGCAAAAAAGGGTCCAAAAAGTTAGCAAAGGTTGTCACTTTTCCTTTGACCTTTATCTTCCTCTTGATTTAGAGCACAAGTTAGGTGCGGATTAATTAATTTGTTTATAGTTGAGTATGCAAAATTCAAAAAATGAAATATTCATGACATACACTTTCTATTAACATCCCATGAAAGTTGAAACTGATACGATGTATATATATGGTCCACAAGAATGGAGGTGCTAGCTAGCTCTACTAACATGAAAGTACAAGTCAATACGAATATGTATTATAATTTTTTTTTGTACAAAGTCAATGTGAATATGTAAACTAAAGTGAGGTGGCTTAATGAAAAAGATGAAGTAGCAGCTGTATGTACGTACGTGGATGTGATATACGTAAAGGGCTCCATAATTTCCTCTACGTACGTACGGTTCAACAAACTAACCTACCCTTCATGGAACCCCATAAGAAAGAAAGAGAAATAAAGAAATGTCTTCGGGTGATAGGATATTGCTTTAATTGAATTCTTATGGATGTTGGTGAGATCTCGATTGAAGCCAAATTAATTTTATTTAGTTGTCGAAAGTCAAATGTATCTCTCTTTTAATGTGTTATTTGCCTCGTGATTCATTTTTCTCATTCTCTCAACGGTCTTTCATTAATGCTATTATTATGTTAATTTTTGTCCACAAATTGATGGGCTTCTTCGTGCTTCTCACCAAGATTCCAGACCCATCAAAGTTTTGTCCACATTTAGTAATGGGGTGAAAGTAAACTTGATTTGTCTAAGTTACACAGCTTAATTTAATGAACACAAGTCACACTATTTATTTATTTATTTATTTATCTATCTATTTATTATTCATTTTTTTATTGTGTGCGTGCCACAGGCTGACAGCTAATTATATTTAGATATATAAATAATGGTAAGATAACCACTCAAGCCAACGAAACTAATTACTGAAAGGCAAAATTAGATTATGTTAATTGCATCACGTTATCTATTTTACACTCCACTCAAATGATTAGCCAGCATATGAAGTAGAAAAGGAGATATAATTATTAAATGGAAAAAATATAGTATCCATTTGGTTTAGATTTTTTTTATAAATAATATTGATTGTTTATTCTTAAGGATGGTTTATTCACCGGATTTAAATTAGAAATACTTCGAAGTATTACGGGGAAATCAACCTCATCGGCAAAACATATACTTATAAGAGAATTTCCAAAATTTTATCGAATTATAAGAATATTTTTTGTATTATGATAATTTCTCTAATTTTTAATTTATTTTAAATATAATATTTGAGTTGTTTGACAAAAAAATAATATGAAACATTAAGGTAATGGTTGACAAAATTAACTAATAATTAAGAATTAAAGACTAACATATTAAATAAGTGTTTGATAAAATTATTGATTGAAATAATTGAAAAATAAAAAATTACATAAATAGACATATTTATGTAATGTTTTTATATAACTTTTAATTTGATTTTCTTGATAAAAATATATTTATTAATATTTATAATTTTACTATTAAATTAATTTAAACACTTATAGCTTTTTATTTATAAAATATAAAAAAAACTACAAAAACTTATTATATATTAGTAGATCACTATCAATATCATGTATAATAAAAACATAAAATGAAAAATCTTAATGTAAAAAAAATAAAGATAACAAATTTTACGAAAATATTAAAAAGAAAATCTAATAAATATTCAAGAACAACAAATAATAAATATAAAAAAATAAAAATTAACCTTTTAAAAATATTACTTTAAGTGGCATCTAAAAAATTTTATTAAAAAATTAAATAAACTTTTCAATTAATAAAAAAATAAAAATTAACTGAAATTTTTTTTGTCAAGCATACTCCTTTTATGTATATGTGACTTTCTTATAGAATATTTAAATTACACAGGTGCTTTTATTTGCGGTTGGGACGGCTACTGTTCTTCAGGCTGAACTTAAACGGAATTCTTATTGGCCTAAAAGTTAGCTTCATCAATAGGATTTTGAGTTTATAGTTCGTCAGATTAAAGCTGTGAAGCTACGTAATGATCATTAAATATGATGGGAATTGAAGACGAGAGTTATAAGCTTGGTTTAACATGATTCATTTTTCTCGTTAATAAAAAATACATATATTAAGGAATAGCTGACGTCTTTAAATTTTAATGTTTCATAAAATAAAAAGGCCAATAAAGGCTTGGCAATTAGGTTAAAGAATATATAAAAAAGAAACTTATTAGAATTTGTTCTTATCTTACCTTAAACTCTGACTTATTCTTTAAATTCTTCATTTTTTTTAGTCATTGTATATTCAATTTACAATTAGAGATAAAACGGGAGAGCTTTAATTTGTTATTTAATTCCTACAGAATAGAAATTTATAGTTATTTTATAATGTATGGTTACTACGTATGATTCTCAAATAAAAAACTACTACGTATCATATTAACGGACGAATATGGTTTTAGCATTGTAGAAAATTAGACTTGAATACTTTAGTACGTTGACGGCTTTCCAAGTATAGTGAAAATGATAGCTCTTTTGTTGGGTGGAAATGGAAACATCTAGACTCTAGAATGATGCAGTAAAATACTAATATCTTTCTTTGAAGCTTTAGATTCTCAATACCCCCAAAAGGTCAAACGGTTGGTTTACCAACCTATACCTTTCAAACTTCAAACTTCAAACTCAATTCAAGTTTAAAATCTAGTCATAATGTGATTTTTCCTTGTTATAAGAAATCAAATAATAGTTTTAAACTTTTAATAGAAACAAAAAATATTGATTATTGCTTGAACTACATATATAATGTATTTAAGAGTTAGTTGACTTCACTCAACAAATACTTATATATATATATATATATATATATATATATATATATATATATATATATATCACTTAGGAAAAAATAAAAATAATAAATAACTATTTTGTTGTGAAAAAAAAGTTACTATTGTATTTGTTTTTTAATTAATAAGATTATTTAATGTTATAATTATTATATTTTTATAACGTATCTACTCCTATATTATGAATTAAAAAAAACAACTTAAACAATCTTTTGCAAGATATTTTTTTTCAGTTTTAGGAATATTATTTATGGAAATAAAACATGAAAATTTTATTTTTGAATATTTAATTAAAATGTGTTTGATTAATTATAAATTTAGTTGGAAATATTTTTTATATTCTTGAGAATAATTAAAACATATGTTTGATTAAATTATTTTTTCCTAAAAATATATATTATAATTATTATTTTAGAGATGCTGGAGTATTTTTTTATAAAACAAATTTTATCATAAAACTAATAAATGACAAATAAATTATACTTAAAATATCATATATCTCGTGTTCTTAATGACAAAATTTCTCAGTACTCTTTTACTATTCACTATAATGGAACCAAAATAGATATACATATCTGCACTACTTATACATGTAAGAAAAATTAACGTAAATAAAAATTGGTATATGAATAAAATTTTTAAAAAAGATAAAAATTAAAAAACTTAAATGATAGAGTCATTAAGAGAAAAGTGTGATAATATATAAGAATATATATATATATATATATATATATATATATATATATATATATATATATATATATATATATATTCACAAAGAATTTAAGTTCCATTTTCATTCTCGGAGTTAATTATTGACTGAATGTAACATTATTGTTTATTCAAGTAAAAAATACTTATGATTAATTATTTTATTATTTGGTAACGTGAGATTATTTTTTTGGCTCCGGTGGGGCTAAAAAAATCTACCAATCAAATAAACCCTCCGTAAGATTTTCACTATTTTTACTCTCTCAACTGAACAGTTTTAATATTCTATTATTTTTATCATAAAGGTGCGCATTCACATACTATCCTAGCAACTAGTTAAAAATTTCTACCAACCTTTTTAACGGCTTATCACTTTCAATCTATGGTTTTTTTTATTTCGATCTATAAATTGAATTTTAATATTTTTTTAAATAAATTATTAATATTTTAAAAAATTTATATCACAATTTAAATTATTCAATATAAATTCATATTTTTTTAAACAGAAAAATGACTAATAATATTAATATATATTATAAATTTTAACAATATAAAGCATAAACCTTCTTCTTGTATGACTATTTTTACTTTATAGTTTTAATGAATCTACAACACTACACCATGCAAAAATACTACTCCCTGTAAGATCATAAAGAATAACGAGTTCATCAATTATATATGACATTTATTGAGTAATTGTGATGATAAAGAAAACAAAAGAAATCGTGGATTGGAGCAAAAAGTTATCGACCCAACAAGAACTTGGGAAATATCGTTCACCGAACTGCTAATTGATTATGATGTCATGTGAGACTCCTCGTCAAAGTAAAATAAATGGAAGAAAGTTCCGATTTTTGTTTCCTTGTTTTCTTCTGTGAGAGAAAATGGATATTGACCACGATTCATAGGCCTTCATTCACGAAACAAATATCCTTTTTTCTCTTATTTTATGATTTCTTCGGCCTATACTTTGTGTTTTCTGGTTGTATTTAGGAACCTATATATTTATTATTTATCTATACTTTCATTATTTAAGGTTAAAAATCTAAAGCACAACACATTCACAAGACAAAACAACAGTTAAAACGTATAATCACTTGTGAGTTGCATGAAGTTGATTAACTTTTAGTTGTTGCAATAATAATAATAATAATAATAACAAAAATACAATTGTATAGGAATAGGACGTAATCTCTGTTATGCATTAGCATAATGAGAAAAAGAAAATTCCAACTAATCAACAAAGATTACGTCCTAACAATATGCTTGTATATATTAACTTGTTTTGTAGAGTGATGCTGTGTTCTCGGATGACAGAATTAATTTTGTAAAATGGATTTAAAGTCATGTCATTTATGTTTAGATTTTTTATTATAAAAATAATAATAGTAAAATTCACTGTAAATTTTAAGTAAAAAAAAAAACGATGTAAATTTTTTGATTAAATACAAAAAATTACCTAAAATTACTTTAAGTCATAATCAATTATTTAATGTGAAATCAAACATTAAAAAATTACTAAAAACCTAGTTAACCAATAGATAAAATCTGATGATCAAACCTAAGTCGCAACTCATATGAGGGAAAGACTTAATCAAATGCATTAATTCCTGTTGATTTTCTGAAAAATGCATTATAAGAGAAAAATATAAAACATAAAAAAATTACCTTATTTTTGAAATTTTTATTTTTCTTTAATTGCTCAGCAATAGATACAAATTTTCTTTACATATTTTTTTCCAAAATTATTTAAGAAAAAATGAATAACAAAATTTAATGCATAAAAGATGTTGAAAGTAGTTTAAAAATAAGTATATTTTTTTACTGAAAAAATATGTATATTTAACATGCTAATCTGCGTAAGATGATTTGTAGATAATAATACTAATAGCTACTGACAAGTATAAGATACTAACAAGAGGCATAAAACTATTCCAACACAACCAAAATGAGAGTAACAAATCGAAGATACATCAATTTGAGATTTTTTTTTTTTTTTTTTTTTGCGAATGGATTTGAGATGCTATTTTATCGATTGACAGCAGCAGCAGTAATAATAATAATAATAATAATAATAATAATAATAATAATAATAATAATAATAATAATAATGATGATAATAATAATAATAATAATATAACTTAACAACTAATGTAGTATTAGTTCCGTTTCTTTTTATAAGAAAAATAAGTTACATTATATTTTATACAAATAACTTATTTTTTTATAAATAGAAAAGGATGTAGTATTAATTAACACCTAATTCTATAACAGACATGAAGTAAATGATGCAAAATTCCAACACAATGAAAGTATATGTTCTATTTTAAAAAATTAAATAAAAATAAAATTTAAAATATTTTAAATAATAAATTTGAAAAATAGATTAAATTAGATTTTATTGTATAAGAGATATTTAAGCTGAAAAAAATGAGGCGTACTAAATTTATTGGGTAAAGAAATTACAAATATTTATATAAAATATGAAATTCAGTATATTAATTAGGTGTAAAGCTAAATTTTTTTAAAAAAAATGTATTTATATTAAAATTATAATAAAAAGGCATTAAAAAAGAAAAGTAACTAATATCTAAAAATTCTAAAGTAGAAAAAATAAGATTAAACCTTATTTTTATACAGTAATTAATATTCTTTTTCTTCTTTTTATAAATTAATTTTTTAAACCTTCATTAAAATATATAGAAACAATAAAATAAGGGTCTAGCGTAAAAAAAAGTCATGAGATGTTTTTCTCATCCATATAAAATAAATATGATACCAAAAAATTTATAAAACTTACATATCTTATTCAACTAATTGAGCTAAATCCCTTACCTTTGGATTAGGAATTTCAAAATTTTAAGGAATTTAAAATGCTTGGAATTTGAGTTGTTTTAATTTTAATTTTCTTCATTTTTCAAATGCTTTGTTTGGATAAATCAATTCAAATTTCTTCAATTTTAAATTATTTGTTTGAATAAGGCAATTCAATTTTCTACATCTGTAAAATTTTAATTTTATATTTTAAATAGATGAAATTTCAATATTGAACTTTATAGAAAACAAACACAATCTAATTTTAAAATATTAATTAAAAATTATTTTTCCATTTTTAATAATTTAAAAATACAAAATATTGATAATTTTATTTAGGGTTGTTTTTCCTGACCACAATTAGTGACGTTTTTCAACCGACATCAACCAAGGCTATTTTTCGGTTGATATCAAATAAGGTTTATTTTGTCAAAGTATGTCGGGAATATTTGTCAGCTGATGTCAGTCAGGACTATTTTTCGGCTAACGTTGGTTGAGTTTATTTTTTTGTCGATGCTGGCTAGGGTTTTTTTACCAATGTCGCATAGGGTTTGTTTGGCCGACACCGACTAAGGCTTTTTTGAACGACATTGACTAAGACTATTTTTGGCCAACATCGGCTTGGGATTTTTTGGTCGATGTCTTCTAGGGATTTTTTAGTCGATAAATAGCCCTTACTAACCAACATCAACCTTAAAAACCCTAGTAGGCGTTGACAAAAAAAAAATTCTATCCAACATTGGCTAAAAAATAGCTTGGTCAATGTCAACTAATAGAACCTACCTGACCTCGGCTGAAAGACATCATTGGTCAACGTTGGCCGAAAAATCCCTAGTCTAAGTTGGCTAAAAAATAGTCATAATCAATGTCGGACAAAAAATCCTAGCCAACATCGACTATAAAATAGTCTTGGTTAATGTTGACTAAAAATAGCTCTGATCGATGTCGACCGAAAAAACTCTAGTGGATATCGACTAAAAGAACCTAGTCGATGTTGACTAAAAATAGTCATGCCTGATGTCGGTCAAAAATACCTAGCTGGTATTAGCAGAAAAAACCATAGCGAACATCAACCAAAAAATTATAACTAATGTGGTTAAGAAATAGTGGCTGATATTTGAAAGGGAGGCGGGAGGCCCAGCTGGACGGTATAAAAAGAAGTGGCAGGATTGCTAATTCCTTATCCCAATCAACACATAATAAAGAGAGCATTACATTACAATAACTCTGTCTCTCTTTTTTAAAATTAGGGAAACAAGGAAGCAAAATGACACAATAGTCCTTCTTCCCTGTTTCCACTTTCCAGGTTTTCTCCTTCTCGTTTGTTGAGCGCTTTTCTCTCCCTCTCCCTCTTCTTCACTCAGTCAGGTACGCTAACAAATCTGCTATTCAATCAATTCCTCTTTCTCTCTGATCTACGTACGTGTCCGCAAACTGCACCTCCACTCTCCACTCATTCCATCTAATCTTCCCTTTTCGCTTCAGAGATCCAACTCCTCATATAATTCAAGACAAAATCCCGCGTTTTCTGCATTTCTAGACGTTCTACCCTACAAGGTTCTCGATTCTTCTTTTTTCTTTTTTTTTTAGACTATTATTATTTTAAAAAAATAAAAATAATAATGAGAGCTGGATGCGTCTGTTCGTTGTGAATTTCGAGGCAATGGGGTTCTGATTTTCGTTACAGATTGCATTGTTTGCTTTCCTCCTCTCCGTTTTTTCTTTGCCTTGTTTTTATTTTTAATTTTGGGGATGTTTTCGGTCTTGCCTTTGTTTCTGCATTTTTTTTTCGGTTTGCGATGTTTTCAGATCTGCGCTGGCTTATACGACGAATTTGTTCTTATTCGTGACTTTCCGCTTGATTGACCTGTTTTACCTCTGGAATCTCACACGTGATCAAATAAGGCTGCTATTTTAGTTGAAGTAGAATCTATACACACTTTGTAGCATTCTTTTTACGATCACTTACACGGGTGGTTTTTAATCAGGCTTTTTTTGTGGGGGTATAAACATTTTCCTCCTCGATTCTTTCCGATAAAAGCTTAATTGGATTATAGGAAGTGGGAAACAATGCGTGGGAGCTCTTTGGTTTGTTTTTCGTAGGTTAAACTTGCAGGTTTAAGTTCTGAATCAGGAGTTCCAAATATAGAGGCTGGGGGCATAAAAAAAGAGAATTCTATGGATCTGTTCTGAAATTGGAGCCACTGTTTCGAGTTGCTATTTTTTTACTAGTATTAATAAGAACAAGTTTGCTTTTTATTTTACATTTTTTCCCGTTTCTTTTGCCAAAAGTATTTATGATCACTCTCTTCTGTTTGTGATATTACTTATAAGTGCTGTGCTGTAATTATTTGTTATTTGGGGTGAAGTATAATTTTTGGGTGAACTTGGAGCATTTTTAGTTAGATTGATTTCTCGATATCATTTAAGGTTTAGGTTGACCCCTTCCACTCGTTTGTGGTTGATTGTTTTTTTTTTTTTTATCTCTTATCATTTACAGTGCTTCTTTGCCTATTTTTTTCATTATCCCCTTTCGTGAAAGGTAGGAGAAGAAAAACAATGACTTGCGTAAATTTTGCATGCAGCTGCCGTAGAAATTCATTATGGTGGCAACAGCTGCAACTTCATCATTTTTCCCTGTTACTTCACCCTCGCCGGACTCTGGTGGAGCAGGCAGCAAACTTGGTGGTGGGCCTGCGAACCTTGGAGGTCTAAAATCCAAATCTGTGTCTTCTGGTGGCTTGAAGGCAAAGGCACAAGCCCCTTTGAAAATTAATGGAACCACAGTTGTTACATCTAAAGAAATCTTGAAGCATGAGGATGATCTACCTTCACCTCCCCCCAGGACTTTTATCAACCAGTTACCTGATTGGAGCATGCTTCTTGCTGCCATTACAACAATTTTCTTGGCAGCTGAAAAGCAGTGGATGATGCTTGATTGGAAGCCAAGGCGACCTGACATGCTTATTGACCCCTTTGGGATAGGAAAAATTGTTCAGGATGGTCTCGTGTTCCGTGAAAACTTTTCTATTAGATCATATGAGATTGGTGCTGATCGAACCGCATCTATAGAAACAGTAATGAACCATTTGCAAGTAAGTTCGTCCTCATACAAGTGAATCTTTATGAGCTTCAGAGATGAGTATGTTTTGACTAGGACAGGGCTGTATATTTAGTTACACTGCATAATTGAATTTCATGTATAGATAATATCATCCTGTTGTTACTTTTCATACTTGATTTATATCAACTATTTGCTTAACAACAGGAAACTGCACTTAATCATGTTAAAAGTGCTGGGCTTCTTGGTGATGGCTTCGGTTCCACGCCAGAAATGTGCAAAAAGAACTTGATATGGGTAGTTACTCGGATGCAGGTTGTGGTGGATCGCTATCCTACATGGTTAGTCATCTAGATTCACCCATTACATGTCATTCGCAATGTGCCCTTGTTAAGCTGCTATTTCTCTGTCTATTTTAGTGATCTTTATGAGGAATGATCACTCCTAAATATATTCATGGTAACTATTGAGACTTAATTATGAGAACCACAATACTTTTGAAATTCGTCTGGGATGAAAATTGATTAGATACACAAGCTTTATACGTGATGAACTATGGGAAGCCTTGTGCAACAGAGCTGTTGATCTATACATGAGATGTAGTATAGTATTAATTACATATTAGATATGATGACTTATCCTTGTTTAATTATTGTAAAAAGAGAAACTGATACTATGTGTTCTTTGCAATTGTTTTCTTACCAGTTATATACCCTCTGTTCTGTTTGAGTACTAGATGTATAAAATATGCAATTATTCTGGCTTCTTGGTGTTGGATTGAAGTTAGATAAGCTATTAGTATTATTATGGTTATTCTGAATCTAATTAGCTGAAATTGTGTGTCTATGTTTGCTTCAGGGGTGACGTAGTTCAAGTAGACACCTGGGCTTCTGGATCAGGGAAGAATGCTATGCGCCGTGATTGGGTTTTACGTGACTGCAAAACTGGTGAAATCTTGACAAGAGCTTCCAGGTAGAAATCATTCTCTGTAATTTTCCTTCCCCTTTCCTTCTGCTTCAAGCAAATTTTAAGATGTGTATCTTAATGTGCACGATGCTGATTGGACACAATTTTAAATCTTTCAAACATTTACAAAAGTTATGGAACCCTTTCTTTTCTCTCTTGAAGATGCAAATTTGTCACGACTGAAGTTTGAGGAAATCATTTGAATTTTGCAATGTTAAAAAAGATAATGAACTACATATTTTGCAGGCAAAAACCTCTAATTGAACAAACTGAACATTGTATCTTAGTTTATTTATCAGACTTTATCATGTGTACTGATGCATCACCTTGGAGCTTGTAATGAATTACATATTAGCATTTTCTGAACTGTATGTTATGGTTTTGGTGATCTACAGTGTTTGGGTCATGATGAATAAGCTGACACGGAGGCTGTCTAAAATTCCAGAAGAAGTCAGACAGGAGATAGGATCTTATTTTGTGGATTCTGATCCAATTCTAGAAGAGGATAACAGAAAACTGACTAAACTTGACGACAACACAGCAGATTATATTCGTACCGGTTTAAGTGTATGTCAACTAGTTTTTTTGTAATTGTTGTCATTAATTTCTTTTCTTAAATTATTTCAGATGTTGCTTTCTAATTAGTTTACATTATGTATCTTCATTCTTCCAGTCTAGGTGGAGTGATCTAGATATCAATCAGCATGTCAACAATGTGAAGTACATTGACTGGATTCTGGAGGTATTTTTCTGTTCTTGTATTCTAATCCACTGCAGTCCTTGTTTTGTTGTTAACCAAAGGACTGTCCTTTGATTGTTTGCAGAGTGCTCCACAGCCAATCTTGGAGAGTCATGAGCTTTCTTCCGTGACTTTAGAGTATAGGAGGGAGTGTGGTAGGGACAGTGTGCTGGATTCCCTGACTGCTGTATCTGGGGCCGACATGGGCAATCTAGCTCACAGTGGACATGTTGAGTGCAAGCATTTGCTTCGACTCGAAAATGGTGCTGAGATTGTGAGGGGCAGGACTGAGTGGAGGCCCAAACCTATGAACAACATTGGTGTTGTGAACCAGGTTCCAGCAGAAAGCACCTAAGATTTTGAAATGGTTAACGGTTGGAGTTGCATCAGTCTCCTTGCTATGTTTAGACTTATTCTGGCCCCTGGGGAGAGTTTTGCTTGTGTCTGTCCAATCAATCTACATATCTTTATATCCTTCTAATTTGTGTTACTTTGGTGGGTAAGGGGGAAAAGCTGCAGTAAACCTCATTCTCTCTTTCTGCTGCTCCATATTTCATTTCATCTCTGATTGCGCTACTGCTAGGCTGTCTTCAATATTTAATTGCTTGATCAAAATAGCTAGGCATGTATATTATTATTCTTTTCTCTTGGCTCAATTAAAGATGCAATTTTCATTGTGAACACAGCATAATTATTATTCTTATTATTTTTGTATAGCCTGTATGCAAGAATGACTTGTCCATCCAATACAACCGTGATTGTATGCTCCAGCGTGTATTTATGCAAGCTTCCCACATGGGAATTATTGTGTGCAAAACATCCCTTCTCCTTCAAGCCTGTTATAATAATACTTATTATCTTAAGTTGATGGGTGAGTCTCCAATGTGTGGGGGCCTGTACATGTGCTGTCCTACGTATTGGGACCCTATAATTGGGCTCACGACTCTTACCTTTTAGAACTTAAAACTTTTATACAAGGTTGAAAATATCTGCTCGTTGAACAATGAAGAATGTGTCCAAGTTCTTGCTTGCTTTGGTTATTTTGAAATGAGACGTGTATTTTTAGAAGATAAACACATGCAGGTTATAATTTTTGTCAGAAAATTTGAGAGGAGGTATTAGTAATTTGATGATTATTCTAAGTTTCTAAATGTTAGTTTCAATTTACATGGAGCCAAATTCGGTCCGGTTGACCGAACTTCATTTTGACTTTTATTAGTAGAGACTAGAGACGAATCGTATTTCTTCTATTCAGTTTTTTTCTTTAAAATGTTATTTTTCCCTTTTATAAGATATACATTTTTTGAACTTTTTGTAACCAAAAAATTATTCAACTTTTAAAAAAGATCAACTAGATTGTTTTGTTTCTGAATCAGGTTAATTTTGGTCTATTTTTTCGCTACTATTCAGTTATTGCAATTAGCAATTTTAAGTAATTTTAGATCTGTTGAATAAACTTATCAGTAAATATTTATAGAAGAAGATCCAAAGCAAAACAAATTAGTTTTTTAAAGTTAAAATTAATTTATGCATTTCAATATTAAGAGGAATTAGATGAGAAGATTTCTATAAAAAATTATGTGTATAAATTAATGTTAACTTGTAATTTTTAAATTTATGTATCTCTTACAAATATTTTATTATTTATTGATAAATTTATCCAATAATCCATATATATCTCTTAGGCCTTAGGGTGATATAATATAACCTTAACGGGTCACTGTATAGTTAATAAAGTTGTTGCAACAAACAATAGCCCACGAAGTAGTTTGTTGTTCCAAAAAATAAAGATATACTTTTAATTTGAAACAGTTACAAAACTTTTTCTTACTAATTATGTGTTTGTAGGTATGTATAAAATTGAATAATAATAATAATAATAATATACTTTTATGAAAACAATAAATATACCAAAAATCAAATGAAGTTATATGTACAAATTTACAAATCACGCCAATAGAATTCCTGTTACAAACAGTCAGCATGATTAGTTTTGTTTCAACAATTTAATTAGAATAAACCGAATGATTTTTTTTTTACATTGTCCTTTTGATAAAAAAAATAAATTGTTTTGTGCGATAAGATAGTTGACTTTTATTATAATTATTTTAAAAATTATATCTAAAGTAATTTTTAATTGGCTGATAATATAATTTTTTTATAATTATAATGTGTAAAATTAAACTTTTGTTTGAAACTGAAATTCATGATTTTAGCAAGAACAATTTTTTTTTTACTAAACTATGGTTTTGAGCTTCTGAAAACTATTCTCGCTGTACTATATTTTGTAATCACCTCTTACAGAACTATTCTCGCTGTTAAAGGTTCCAAAGAGGGTTAGTTTTAAAAACTATTTACTAATGGGGTCTGTTTTCAAACTTTTAACACGGGTCTGTTTCTGCACACGTTGGTGCCGCGCCACTGAAGATGGCGAGTTTTGTTTTTTCGCGGTTCCGCTAATACAGTTGGCGGGATATCTTTTTTTTATCCGCAGTCCCGCTAATGCAGTTGGCGGGATGTCTTCTTTTTTTTTCCTGCAGTTCCGCTAATGCAGTTGGCGGGATGTCTTTTTTTTTTTTCGTTATTAGTTTAAGGTGAAAGCAATTCATTTTCACATGTTATGCATTAAAAGTTTAACTATTTAGGTAAGATAAAAATAAACATAATATAAAATATAGTTGTGTTTCTGTAAAATTATTTGTTAAATAAAATTATTATTTAAAATATAAAATTAGAAAACCTCGTACAAGGAAAAAAAATTATGAAAAAGTCAATGAATTTTTTAATGACAAATTATTAGTATACTAGTATTTATCTTATAATTTAAAAAGTTAAGAATTGTTTATATGTTAAGGTTTGGTTATAATTTAAAAATTATAATTTATCTCTTATATTACACTAACATATAAATAATTTTTTAATTATAATTTTTAAATTATAACCAAACCTTAATATATAAATAATTCTTAACTTTTTAAATTATAAAATAAATACTAATATACTAATAATTTGTCATTAAAAAATTCATTGACTTTTTTATAATTTTTTTCCTTGTATGAGGTTTTCTAATTTTATATTTTAAATAATAATTTTATTTAACAAATAATTTTACAGAAACACGACTATATTCTATATTATGTTTGTTTTTATCTTACCTAAATAGTTGAACTTTTAATGCATAACATCTGAAACTGAATTGTTTTCACCTTTGTATAGTTAAACTAATAACGAAAAAAAAAAAAGACATCCCAGCAATTGCATCATCCCACCAACTGCATTAGCGGGACTACTAAAAAAAAAAGATATCTTGCCAACTGTATTAGTGGAACCGTGAAAAAAAACATGCATCTTCAGTGGCGGCACCAACGTGGACAGCTATGTCGCCAGTTCTTCTGCCGGCATCCATGCAGAAACAGACCCCCTGTTAAAAGTTTGAAAACAGACCCCATTAATAAATAATTTTTAAAACTAACCCTCTACAATAAATTTGTCTTCCGAAGAGATAAACTCATATCCTGAATTAAATAAATAAAATTGTGCCTGATATTTTTGTTTGAGAGTGAACAGAGCACTGAATTTTAGAGCCTGCGCAAGGACATGCCTCACTCAACCTTGATTCAGGCTTCAGTCAAAGGAAGGGAAAATAAAAAAAGAAAAAGTAAATCACCCGTGTGTGTGTTTGATACTGTTATCGCCAGATGAGATGAGATGTGTGATTTGAAAAAAAGTTATCATGCAATGGCGGCAGACACGTACCAGGTTTAAAACTCTACGTGGCTTTTCATTCACCGCAAATAATATTCAGTTCAATATAATATACCAAGTTAAATTATTTATTTAACATTTGCTAAAATAATAAAAGTGGGATTTGAAGTTGATGGACGATGCAGCTCAGAGACATTACTTATTTTCATGTCAGTGCCAATCTCCATCCTTTCAAGCCTTGAACTTTGCGATTCTCCTGTGTATCCTAATCCGGCTTCTAATAGTTACCATTATTTTCACTTTTTTTTATATATGAAGATTCTTTTTATTAGTATGAATGTAGGAGTATATAGTATGAAAATATTAGTACATTTTATTAAATATTTAAAAAGTATGCATTTGTTTCGAATTGAACGTGAGTCGAAGTGATGAACCACTTTACTCGTTATAACTGTTGATTAAAACCAATCACAACTCAATCTAAGTGCACAACCACCTCAATGCCTTAGGTGTAAGGAAACTTACCTCAATTTAAAGTAAACAAATAGCATTTTACTTCAAAATAGATGGAAACTAATAACTATTCTTTCACATCCTTAGGTCACCTGTCAAGCAGACAAGCCTATCTTAGACAATACATGCATATGTGCACCAATGATCTAGTTCTTTTTATAGGCACCCATTACCCATTCATCTCCATCATAACTCAGCCACGCACGCTACAAAGAAGAACCCCTGTCAATCTATCCTAGGCCTTGGTCAAAGTCAAACTTGAGTCTTAGTGAGAAGTAACCTTGGATA
Source organism: Glycine max (assembly GCF_000004515.6). NCBI lineage: Eukaryota > Viridiplantae > Streptophyta > Magnoliopsida > Fabales > Fabaceae > Glycine > Glycine max. Next base: position 9,560,458 of record NC_038253.2, on the reverse strand, counting down.
CTTCAAACATAACATGGGTGTTGTATATGGGAATTTAATTCAACATGGTCAAAATACTATATGTCAAGCTACACGATCATATCCTTGAGGTAACCTTTGAGGGTAACATGGAAGAAGTGCATTCTCCCTACTACTCACACATTGACCCAAACCCCACCTCAGCTCCAAGCCTCCAATTCTTGGCGCTACAACAAACTTATGAAGGCATAACTGAAAATGGTCTTACCTTAATTAGTCAATTAGGAATGATAATTCTACCTAAACCCTATCTAAATCATTGTTGACTTGACCATTAGAATCTTTTGTTGTAAATATTCAACTTATCCCCATCGTAGTGAAAGAGGGGATTATCACCAATCCACTTTGAATATTGGTCAAAATCAAACCTTTAGGGTAAACAACTATAAACATATTATTCTTAAAAAAATCGAATAGCAATTTAATTAAAATACACTAATAATTCAAATATTTTTTTTAGATTATCTCCAAATATAAATTATCATATATAATAAGATTATTGAATTTTACAATAATTAGTTTAAAAGACAAGTAGTTTTTAATTAATTCACAATGTAAATATTTTTTGTACTAATAATGTATAAAAATTAGATTTAATGAATAATAACTGAACATATTTTTATAAATTTTCCTAAGAACTCTATTCCTAAAAATCTTTTTGGCAGTAAAATATTTATTTATGAAAAACTCCCTATATCATAAGTTAATTAAGAGAAAAAACCTAAAAGTTTTTAATATACATAACAATGCATTTATATATAAAAAAATTATCTAAAATTCATCATTAATATTCGAGAAATAAACATTCAAAATATGGTATAATTAGCTCTCAATATTTTTTTATACATACAACTCAGACTCAAAATTACATGTTAATATACTAAATATTTTTTCTAACAAAAACTTTATACTCCTTTTATTTTTTTTTATCAAATATTGATGAATGTACATTAAAAATATTATATGAAATATTTTATCAATTTAAATTTGAAATAAATAATTGTTCCATTTTATTTTATATTTCAAATTTGGTATAAAATAAAATTATTTTTAATTCATCATAAAAATAATTAAATAATATAACAATTTTCTTACATCATATTTCATTTCATTTCGCTCTGTATTAAATATTCAAGTATGGCTTAAATTTCTTAATTTACCTAGCTATTGTAACTTCATTACATATGCATCTGTCCTTCACTTTGTCTTATTCATTGAACGGTGAAATTTCTCTTATTTCAATAAGCTAGTTCGTGATTAAAACCATAGCTTTAGCCGTGAAAAGAAGGAATATATGTCATGATCATATTGGGTTAGATGGAGTCACATATTAACGATCTTTTGGAGGAGAAAAAAAGAACAAAGTCATCTTCACAATCAACCAGTTCAAGGGCAAGATATAACATTAATTATTTACATCCACGAAAACAACAGTTGGAACTGTCATTTCGATCTCATGAAAATGGGTAGATATTTTCAATTGGGATAAGGGGACTTCAATTTCACAAGCAATATATATTCGTGTTTAAACATTTATTATAATTAATATTTGGACATCAAATGCATTAGCATAATAACATCGATCATATAAGTACCATGACATGCATATATCATTGTTTGATTACATTTAACGATATATATAATACAAACTTTACGGTTTGTGGAAGATGATGAACACTCTAGTGGGTGTAACCAGCATGGCAACATTTATCCTCGTAAAACTCTAGTCATGGATGGATCTGAAATTGAATTTTGTTTCCAATCTGAACGTCGGTGCTTTGAATTGGAATCTATTTATTCACTTGATCCTCGTGGACGATACACGGTTTCATTAGTTTACTCAGCTATCATTAGTAATGTCTGGCATTTCTCCATCTACGTACCCGTGCTATGCTTATAAGGAACCAATGTTACAAAAATATCAGCTTTCTCCTTACATTCTTACCCTAACACTTTTAAAATTATTATAAACTATATAAAGTTTTAATTATTTTTAAATTAATTAATAGTTCATCCCATTGCTTTATTTTAATGTGTCGTATGGTAAGTTTGTTGGAGAGGTTTAAATGGTTGTAATTGGTTTTGATAATCGCGAAAAAAATTTCAATCGGAAATTCGGAATTGTGACATATAAGATTCAACAATGGAAAATGAAGGTGATATTATAATCACAAGAAATGATTCAATTAATAAATAATATTCTAGAGTTAGTCAGTGTACGTAGGTTTTTTCTTGAAGATTAGTGTATGTATGTTTTATTTAATATATAATAAAAGGGATTGTTTATTGTATGCCCGTAAATGGATGCTGTATGTAAAAGTACTAAATACACTTAATTGAATATTTTAAATTACCTAAAAATATTAAATCGTATCTTTTTTATCTTTAATACAATAATATTATCTTTTAAGTATTTGTTCTTATTTTTAACATGTGTATGTAAAATCAAATAATGAAATATAAGAAAGAATCATATAAAAGATATACAATTTTGTATTAGCTTTTCAATAAAAGAAATACTAACAAGTATTTTGGCCTTTTTTTTAACATTATAGAGTGTAATAATCATGTATTTTTCATCTAAAATTTATCATTCAATCACAAATTATTATTTATATGACTTTTAAGTAATTATTATAAAAATTAACAAATTTATGATACATGATGAAATATTTTATACTTGGACTCAATAAGTCTTCTTATTTAATAATGACAGAGTAGACTATTGAGAATCCAAAGAATCTAATATAATAGAGAAAATATAAGATATAATCATATATTTTTCTATTTACATTATCTTACCATTAAAATTGAAATTTTATTATCCGATTATAATCTAAAATATATTACAATACTCACTAACTTAAGCTTGAGAATGTCTTTGCATGTATATTTCTAACACCTTTCATGGAAAAACACACGAAGGAATAACACTATGAAAAGATTTTGCAAGATTTGATAAAAACAATTTTAATTGAATGATTATTTAAAATTTTATAATGTGAGCATATATGATTTTTTTCTCTTATTTTTAGTATTAAATAAATTATATTCAAGTTATTTTATTGTTAGAAACTATATTTAAGTTTTACTACATATAGTGAGATGAACATGATTACAACTTACTTAAATTTTGATTTTGAAGCATAATAAGAACGAGTAGACCTGTTTGGTTACCAACTACATGATTGGTTCAAATCCTCTACGTTGATCATATATCATACTCATCTTTTTGGACGTCGATCTTTAAAATAACAGTCACCTAGTAATTAATTTCTGAAATTATGCAACTACCGCTATCAATCATTATAGACACATAAATACGTTTGAAAAATACTTTCGTAATGTGTACCCTTGATTCTCTGGATAGACATGATAAAACGATGATGAAGAATTACCTAATATATTATTGTCTACTTCTTATAAATACTTCATAACAGACCTAATATATTATTGTCTACTTCTTTATAAATACTTCATAACGACCTTTCACATTTACACATGATTTCCGTACATAATATAGTTATTTAGCTTAAACTTGAATGTTAGAATTTCTACAAATAGATTCTCTTTAACGAGTGAAAGATTCTCTTAAGACAAACTATAGAAAAATTCATTAACAGTCCATTTTGAATAAATTTCATTTAATAAAAATTATATTTTAAAGTGTTTTTTTTTTAAAATGCTCTTAATAATATTTACTTTATAAAATACTAATATTGAGCGATTTAATCATGTTAAATCGTGTGCTAAATATATTCTTAAAAGTCTTGATAATTATGTCGTGACATAGTTAATGTATGCATTACTTTCAAGGCATAATAAAAGAGATAATCAATTTATAAAAGAAAACACACATGAAAATTATAAATATTTATAATGTAAGTAATTTATTTTTATGTCTTGTCTCTCCTCTTGAAATGATGATAATGGTTGCCGTATTAAACTTTTTACCCTCCTCTCTTTTGTTTTTCTCTGTGTTTGCGGTGATTCTGTCCCTTACTTTTGGTGATTCTCTATTTTGTTTTCATCCACCCCACATACACTCATTATTCATTCATTCATCTTGATCGATATTCCCCTCTCTGCCTCTCTGTCACTCTCAACTCCAAAAATCTAGCCTCGAAATCGGGCATCCAAAATCTCCCATTTCACTTTACGTAATCCCAGCCTATGTTAGGACTATCCCCTATGCACCTTTTTGTCCGAACCAAAACAAGTAATAAAAATACCATTAAATAAACCCGAAAACCGACTATAAACTATAAACTATTTCATAAACAAATACATTTTAATAAAATAAAGTTCAATAGAATATTTTTATTTAACAAGTATTCAATTAAGTATCTAGGCGGTCATATATGATATACGTTTCTATAAAGTTTTTTCTCTTTAGGCCAACCGAAGTTTGGAATTAGAAAAATTAGATTTCTTTCATAATAATGTACATAAAGTTTTTTTTTTTTTATATATATATATAAATTCAGTTCACTGTGTAGCATGGTACATTGGTACAGTAAAATCAAGATTAAGATGGAGTTTAAGTTGGGTTGGGTGGTGATTGGAGCGTTGTTGGTACCTGCGGTTGTGTTGCGAGTTACAAGTTACAACATTTAACTTAACAAAACATGTGGCGTCGTTATTTCTCTTGAATCGAGGAAAGTAGAAGTAGAAGGCAGGAGGGAGCAATTTCTGAGCACAGTGCCATTCATGGAGGGATCCATCTTGATGCGTCAAAATGCTCCCTCTCCATCCATTTTCCAAATCTAGCATTCTTCTTTGGATCAAAATCAAACACCATTTTTCTCTCTTCACTCTTCACTCTCACCTCTGTCCCTATTCTTCTTTTTTTCTCTCTCTTCCCATTTCTTTCACCTATGTGACTTGCTCCATCTTTATGCAAACCGTTAAAGTTAAACTTGTTCTCTGACTACTTCTCTTCTCTCTCCCTCTCTTTCTCTTGAGTGGGTTTGCTTCTGTCTCACAGAAAAATTATCAGGTTGGTCTTTTCTGCCTCTCTCTCTCTCTCAAAAGCTGTTCTTAAATATACTAATTTTGGTGGGGTTTCTGTTTTGAACTCACCTTGGAGTTTAACTGAATTGTTAAGTACTGAAGTATTGATTTTTTTTTTCTTTCTTGTACTGGTAATGATCTTGTCAGGTACAAGGTCTTTATTGGTTCCTCAAGTGGTTGTGATTCTCATATCTCTTCTTCTATTTTCAGACCCAGATCTCCGTTTTACCCACCCACTATTGCTGCTTCTGTAAAGTCTTTAATTTTGGTATTGATCGTAGCCTTGTCAATTTCTTGCTTTAAAAGGGTCATTTACATTTTTCTTTATTTTTTTTTTTTGTATTTTGTCTTTCCCCTTTTCTCTTGTTGTTTGATTCCAAAATTTGTTAAGATGAACTTGTTCTAGCTTCTTGTTGTTCTGCTAGTGCTTCAGGGAATGGCTAGTTTTGTATTCTACAACAGCTTTGGGTGTTTAATTGTTGTTATTAGTTGAAAAATTACTGAGATTCATCTTAATGTGCTGAATTCTATAATATCTCTTGGCACAAATTCATAAACAATTGTTAGATCTGGCTTGAATATACTGCTAACTGCTCTTGGAAGATACCAAATACCATGTTTCACAAACGTATGTCTTGACTCTTGACTATCCTCAATTCCTTTGCCACATCCCCTTCTCCAACGAGTAGTGTTTCTCTCTTGATCTTCTCTCTCTCTGTGCTTATATCCCATTTATTTGCATCACTCTTCGGATTATCAACCTTCTCGGGCATATTCATTGTTAGTCTTCATCCCTGGTCTAATATTCTTTCTTGCACAGGATTTGGTCATTGTTTTTTAGTTCTTACCTTTTGATGCTCTAGTATAGTCTCTAAGTTGGTCTTAGTTACACTTTGTAAGTCTCGTACAAATGCCTTGTTTTCCATTTTTGCTATGTTGTTAAATGATTACTTAACTTGAGAGCTGATTTTGTGGTTACATGGCAAAACAATTTAAATAATTTTATGTTTTCCATTTTTGCTATGTTGTTGAATGATTACATTAACTGGAACTGAATTTATGGTTACATGGCAAATCAACTTAAATGAATTCCTAGGCTTTGAGCTTGTATTTGAGTGGTAATTTGCTTGCAGCCTTTCAGGTGTTCTTGGCTAGATTGCCACCATGATAAAGCAAATTCTTAGCAAATTGCCAAAGAAGGTGCCAAAATCTGACTCATCAGATTCTGCAAGGAGTGATTCTAGCAATACCACTACTTTTGGGAATGTTTTTCAGTGTACAAATGTTGGAAGTACCATTTCAAGCAAATTAAATGTTGTGAAGCGGGTATCATCCGTTGTTTTCCCAGCAAGCATGAGTGCTGGAGTGGAAGCAGTTGACCCTTGTCTGTCCTTCAAAGATGTTTCAAATACACAGAAGCAAAGCCTGTTCATTAGTAAGTTGAATCTTTGCTGCAAAGTTTATGACATGAGTGATCCTGATAAGAACACCACAGAGCAAGATCTCAAACGAAAAACGTTGTTGGAGCTTGTTGATTATGTTTCTTCTGGATCTGTTAAGTTCACAGAACCAGCAATCGCCGCATTGTGTAAAATGTGTGCAACTAATTTGTTCAGGGCTTTCCCACCAAAGTTTCGAACAAGTACTACTGGTGGGGAAACAGAAGATGAAGAACCTATATTTGATCCTGCCTGGTCTCACCTACAAGTTGTTTATGATCTACTCCTTCAGTTCATCAATTATAACTCTCTTGATGTGAAGTTGGCAAAAGCACATATAGATCATGCTTTTATTCTAAGATTACTTGACCTTTTTGATTCAGAGGACCCTAGAGAAAGAGATTGCTTGAAAACAATTCTGCACAGAGTCTATGGGAAATTCATGATTCATAGGCCTTTCATACGGAAATCTGTTAGCAACATCATCTACCGGTTTGTTTTCGAGACCGAGCGACATAATGGAATCGCGGAGCTGTTGGAGATTTTTGGGAGTGTCATTAGCGGGTTTGCCTTGCCATTGAAGGAAGAGCACAAGATATTTTTGTTGAGGGCTTTGGTTCCTTTGCACAAACCTAAATCTGTTGGCATTTATCATCAGCAGTTAACATATTGTGTTGTACAGTTCATAGACAAGGACCAAAGACTGGCTAGCTCAGTGATAAAGGGACTATTGAAGTACTGGCCAGTGACAAATAGCCAAAAGGAGCTCATGTTCATCAGTGAGTTGGAAGAGATTTTGGAAATGACTAGCATGGCTGAGTTTCAGAAGATCATGGTCCCACTGTTCCGACGAATGGCTTTCTGCCTCAATAGTTCTCATTATCAGGTAGTTTCTTGATTACCAATTAATCTTTTTTTGGTTTGTGCTGAACAAATAGATGAAATGGTTTTATAATGTAATTAATTGTGGCATTTTTTGACAAGACTCGGTTGAATCATGTGTTGCAATAATATGGTTATGTTGGTATGAGTGAGAGCTGCATATATTGATGTGGTTTATTATTCAGGTGGCTGAAAGAGCACATTTGCTATGGAACAATGAGCACATTCTGAATCTGATAACGCAAAACAGACAGGTGATTCTGCCTCTAGTGTTCTCAGCAATTGTACATAATGGTCAAAGTCATTGGAACCAAGCAGTGCTGAACCTGACTCAGAACATAAGGAAGATGCTGTCTCAGATGGACGAGGAGCTGGTAGCTGCATGCCAACGCAGGATTGAGGAGGAAGATTCAAGTGCAAGTTCTGCAGCTGAGAGGAGAAGAGTAACATGGGAAAGGCTAGAAGCTGCTGCTGCTAATTGTGTCCCAGTTCAATCTACTACTTCTGTAGGTGGAGCTGGAGATGTTTTAGTCCCAGTAAAATCTGCTACATGCTCAGTGGCATGCTAAGCTAATTAATTGGTTTGAGTAATGATGTAAGGTTAAGGTGGTTCTAATTACTGTTACTATTACACAATAGTGGTGTGGTTATTGAGTTTTTATTTGTATACAAATACTAGCCTCAAAAAGAAAATGAAATTGTGGTGACTTGAGGGGTCTTTGTTTGACAAAGAAAGTGTTTTCAAAGTGGTGGTGAGTAGGTGATAGTGTTATTTAATTTATTTTTGGTTTGAAGGAGCAGATGCAGAGAGCAGGTGTGGGGGTGTGTGTGTCGGTGGCTTATTCGTGCGTGCAATTATTTGCAGTGTCAGCACCGTAACCCTGACACTTTATTCAGTTTTTTCTTACCTTCTAGACCCCACTCTAGTCCCTTCCCCTGCAACTATGCGGTGTCTTTGCTACTTTCCCACACTCATTGCCCATATGCTATTATCTTCTCTCCCTATGTTCATTCCTTGTCTATTTTTACCTCCTTCAACAGGTTTTCAGGCTAGAGTTATCTAACTAAGTGGGTGTTTGTTTTCAAGTTAAAATTTAGTCTGAGTCTTTAAATTGATTATGAAGTATTCAAAGACACACTAACTTAACTTACTCCAAGAAAAACATAGGATTAATTCCTTAATACTTATAATCAATCATCTTAAAGTACATAAATAAATTGCATCAATCAGGTATCATGATATTGTTTAACCTTTTATTGGTATCCTGTAGTTAATATATATTTTTTTTTTTACATTTTAAAAGGTTTTATACATTGAAATTAGTTTATAAAAATGTTAATTTTTTTTAAAAGTATACAAAATTTTATTAATTTTATTGGTTTCACGAGAGTTATCAATTTAGTAGTGAAATTGATCAAATTCAATATCTATAAAAATTATTAAACAAAGTTATAATGAGTGGTGCTTGCACTTGAACACAGATAACTTAACATAGACAAAGATTGACTTCTTTGATGGGGAATGATGTGAACCTCTACTTTAACATAGGCAAAGTTAAAAGGAGGATTGTAAGATTCAAATTCTTTAAGTGGTGTTTAGTTATAGTATCTTTTATCTTTTTATACGTTATTCTAAAATTGTAACCTTATTTATCTCTTTTCTAAAACAACTATACAAAAATTAATAAAAAAACAAAACTTGTTTTTACCGTTTTTGTGTAAAAGTTTAAATATATAATAAAATTAAATAACACGGTTTGTAACTATTTAAAAATAATGTAATCAAACAAGTCCTTATGTTTCATTTTCACGGCAAACGCCTATTCACGTCGTTAATGGGATATCTGTATATCTTACCTACTGCAGCCGACCCCTAAAGATTACTTTAGATTTAATGCGTTCACCCTTTACACCGCTCTTCGTTTCTTATTTTCTCGTCTTTGGACTAATTAATATTCAATTCCCTTTTTATAATTAATGTCATAACTTTTGCGTCATAGATATAGACGTTAATGACCTTAAGGATCGACAAATTAAGATGTTAAAAAATTTAACTTTTGTGCTAAACAAGATTGTTCGCATTTGGCATTTGGTGTACATTGTTATGTGCTAAACTGTAAACATTAACACCCTGTTTGATTCGGTGGGACACAGGGAGGAACGATTTTGAGCTTTTGGAGAACACACTACTCGTGAATGCAAAATCTTTACATTGTTTTGTATTTCGCAATCAATAAAAAAAAGAATTTAATTTTTAAGCAATCAATAAGGATATAGTTATGAATAATATTAAATCATTTTACCATATCTTATTAATTTTTCTCTTGATTTGTAAGAGCATCTTCAACGCGAGTGTTTACTTAAGTTGTTTCACTCTAAGTAATATTTTTTTTTTTTACATTGGAACAAATGACATAATGTTACTTAACAACCTTAACATTAAAGTGAATTTTATGTAGAGTGTTTAAATCTTTATAGAATTTTAAGATCCCCACCAAATTATAATAAATAACTCCTCTAAATAATTAAGCATTATAAATACTCTAAAGTATTACTGTTTTTTATATGTTTTTAAGATATTAAATAATTTTTGTTGAATAAACATATATATATATATATATATATATATATATATATATATATATATATATATATATATATATATATCATTCAATACATTCTTTATAAAATATTAGTAAGACTTGTTAAAGATTTATAGAACCATATCACGTTACTATTTTTTTCAAGGTAGGCCAAGCTGCTAAGGTATTTCCACATCCAATAACTATGGGATTAATCTCTAAGGATATAAAGTACCCAGTTAAGAAACAATTTTTCTATCCATAAATGTTTATATATTCGCATAGATAGAATCAAACTCATATCACATGTCTCAAAGGCTTTAACTATTAGCTACTCGTGTCACACCTTGTGAATATACATTAATCAAATACTCATATTGTTATATCCTAACGACTTTATACGATTGTTAGATAGTTAATATTAAATGAAAGATCTAATATATTTGCAAGACAACAAATATGATTGGTACGAGATATGATTGTTACTAGATGTAAAGTTGTTTTGTTGAACAAAGATTCCCTTTACCCTTTATGTTTAGATGAGCCTGAATCAAATGGTCATTTGTTCTTTTAATTAGGGGCAGATCCACATCAGGTGTTCAAGGAAAATTATGGCTATAACAATTACAATCTATTGCATCTGGCTGTTTAGGAACAAACTGATTTTTGAAGATTATCAATTTTCTGTCATAGAAGTTATTAGCAAGATTAAGTTTCATACGTATTGACAAGCGTACATGTTGCATTTGTTGTTTAACTGCGGGATATGCCCCGTTTATTATTGTATCATTTTCGATTTAATATAATTTACATTTTTCAAAAAAAAGCAAGTAGTTACATAGTATCTCAAAATTCAAGTGGTGGGTCCAGTAGTAATATAGCTTGTCAAAAGAATAAAATTATGAAAATCTTCAAATTTTAAATTTAAAATAAAAATCAAACATGTATTTGGATTTGCAACGGTACTCTCTCCAAGCATGAAGTCAAATTTGTGCTGCAATAATTTTGGGCAACAAGTTTAAACTTGTTGCCTGAAGATTTAGTAGAAATAACCAGATTTCTACTGTTCAAATTAAAAAATTAAAAATTTTTACTTATGAGATTATATTTTACTTGTAAGTGTGTATTATAAATAAGAGGTCTTATGTACAGACTTGTTAGAGCAATTTTGAAGATCATCTTAGAAAAATATATTAAGTAAATGAGAATTTAATACACTGGACATTTTTATATGAGGCAATTTTAGTCGAGAGTTTAAAACTTTATTAGCTACCAAAAATTAAAACTACAAATTTATTAGAAAAATATTTTTTAATAGTTATATTAGATAGGGAGATATTGAATTTCATATAACTTTAATTTGATACCAATCATACCATATGTTTATAACATCTTCAATTGATTTTAATATATACCACATCTAAATATACATTTTCAATTGATTTGTTTATCATATCCAATATACGTTCATAGTTTTTTTTTTTTTTTTTCATTTTAGCTACACATGGATATGTTGAATCTACATATAGCTTGTATTCAAGAATCCAAGGGACAGCCATTAACTTTATATAATATTTAGTCAATGTTCTGTTTTATTACTATAATTCAGTTGAGCACTTAAAAGTCCAAAGAATCCTCAATTTAGAAACTTAATTGAAATTAGTTGAATGACAGTTGGTAGAGAGAGGAAAGTTAGTTGATAAGGAAAAATAAAACGAACGTAGTAAAAAGATAATACTCTAATAAATGATATGGTTTGTTCCTACCCTAATTAACCAAACAGTCCAAATCCAACCCCATGTATATATTATACTATCTTTCTGTGCATGACTCCATCACCTTATTGATCGTGCTTGTTACATAACCAGTATTCACCTTCTAGTTTTAATTTCTCCAACACACAAGGAAAAATGTATGCACCTCCCACATACCAAGAGATAACTTATGTGGAACATGTTCGCAGACGCCACGAAGAAAAGGGTTGTCTTTATGCTTGGTTTGTGTGTGTTAACAAACTGCTTTGGACTGCAACATGATCATTATTTTTCAGTTTTTCTGTTTTTGAATAAGTCCTCCTAATCAAAGTAGTTATTACAATTTGTTAGAGAGTTGTTGGAAAAATTTTAAATTCTGAAAAATTTTAAATTCTAAGAATTTTAAATATTTTAATTGAAAATTCTTTTATTTGAATAAAAAAAGTTAAAATTATGAAGGTGAAAAAAATGAATAATAAAAAAAAAAAGAAAAAATATGTTTGGTGTGCTAGTTATACATGTTTCTCTACGCTTAGATCTAATCGATGGTCCACAATCTCATACAGTGTTTCTTGAAAAGGACGGTAAGAAGAGAATTTCAATTTCTAACCTTTTTGAAAAAAATTGAAATTCCAGATTTTTAGTTATTTAAAATACTGTTTTAAAATTCCAAAATTTTAAATTCTTCAAAAAAAAAATATCCAAACAATAAATTTTAAATTACAGACATTCAAATTCTCTGATAAATTACTTTTTCCTCAGTTAAAATTCTTTATTCTAAGTTAATTTTTTTTCTGTTTTTTGCAGCATTTATAAATGTATACGTTTGCAGCTAAATAAAAACATTCCCCCAATTCGTTTCCCTTCAAATTATATATCCTCAGTATTTTATTTCTCTGTATTTTTTACTGCATTTATTCTCTAAAAACCAATGGTGTATATATATATATATAGTTATCATTGTTGCTTTTGTTTGTTAAATTTCTTGTTATTATTGCTGTTGCCACTCTAGCACATACATGATTTAATTTTCATCATTCTGCTCTCTTTGTTCTCGACAGTCAATAATTTCCTTTTTTTTTCTTTCACAGTGTTCATTCGTGCGAATATTTAATCATCGATTTTATTTTATTTTTTGCTGTCATTTGTTGACTGGTGGAGATTTTCACTGGGATTTGCAATTGCAGTTTGTTTGCCTTGTGTTGCTGCTTCTGCTGCTATGAGAACTGTGAGTGTTGTTTGGATGTGCTATGTTGCTGCTGCCCTTAAAATAAAAATATGATCATATATAGTTTCTTCTTATGTGTATCTATCTAAAGTAATAATTACAAATGAAGATGTAACTTTTTGAGTATGTTACTTTTGACTTATATATGGTTGTGATATCATATGCTTTCTTTGTAAAATTACTTTATGATATATCAAGGAGGCATAGGCCTAACCAGTAACTAGTGCTACCCTTTTTCGGTTTTTTCCTTGTTGAATATTTTAATTTAGCGCAAGTTACTCTTGTGATAATATAACGGTGAAATGAACATTTTGGGGACCCTTTTTTTGAGTTATGTCGGCAAAAAGCATGCTGATTCTAGTGCAGACTGATGAACTGGAGCCCTCTCCGGGGCCAAAATTTTAATAGGCATGATATTCAACAGTTTCTATGAGTTGAGTTTTGAATTTAATATTTAAATAAAGGCCAAACATTGCTTATTTGTTTTTGACCAGTGTAAAGTAAAGCCCTGTGAGAAGTGCTGTATTACCAAATGGGTTACACAAAACAGCTAAGGTCTTTTTCCAAAGTTGATCCAGAATTTATGTTTTGCTGTTCTGTCCCATGCATTCATCTGTTTGGTATGAGGGTAATGTAGTTAAAGGCATCTTCAAATTTTATAACTTTCCGTACAGACAGTGGTCAAGTTTTGAATTTAAGTCAGGACATTACCATTGAAAACCAAATAACATGTTAATGTAGTTAGGGTATATTGCGGGTGTGTTTGATTTGTTATTAAGTTTTAAAAGTTATTTTATAAAATACTTATGGAAAATTAAATTAGAGAGTAAAAGTAGGAAAGAGGATGTAAAAGTACAATAAAACATAAATAATAAAAAAGTTGAAAGTGAAAAATAAAAGTAACCTAGAGGTGTTCTGATTTTGTTATTTTAAAAATTAAAAATGAGATATAAGTTTTGAACATAGTTTTAAAAAATTACTCTTATCAAACGGTTTTTTATTTTTCATTTACTTTAAAAACAGAAAAAAGAGTTTTCAGGAAAACAAGAAACAACTAACTACGTCCTACTCTACATCTTTAGGGGTAAGTACCACCAATGGCCATTTGAAGTTAGGACAATCGAATAAAGATAGAAATAGAAGTATATATTTTTTACCGATGAAAAAGATTAGCAAAACAATCTTTATTGTTACGTAAAACTCACATGAAATTCATTAAATAACGAATGAAATATATAGAATAAGATATAAGTAAGATATAAAACTCACAATATTTAGTGAGTGAGATGCATATGACTTCTTCTTTTTTTTTTTTGACACAGATATGCATATGACTTTTACCCGATAAAAACGTGTATTAAAATTTATCCTTAACAGTGTGTGCGAACAAAGATTTGTTAGAAAGGAAAGTCATTTCAGTAACCTCAACGCTTTAAAAAACACAATCCTTGACTATCGACTTAGAAGATACAACCTTGATTACGATTGTTTATAGTAAGTATTTTTGGAAAATATAGTCGTATAATTTATTATTTCTCTAACATGGATAAAATCATAAAACATAACAAAAATTAGTTGGGAATGTTAATTAGAGGTTTCGGTCTTTTTATTTTGTTCCCGAGTCGTCCATGATGTTGAGTTGTTCAAACATGAAACGCAAAACTCGACCCGTTGGAGGCAGGTCTTTTAGAGACGGACCCCATCAACTTTGTCTCAACGATATCATACAATACAATTACAATGAGCACGATAATGATGCCTCTAACAAGTAGTATCACGTTGTGACCCTGCCTAACCTTTGTGTCAGGCCTTCTAATCTTATGGATTTTTTTTTAGTCCTATCTCATTCAAATCAGGGCCTTTTCTTTCAGTCGTAGATTTCTTCTGCACCCAACACTTTTTTAAAATTTTTAAAAATTATCCCTACTAATAAACATAAGAATTTATAATCTTTATGATTCATTTGGATTAACAATCAGATTATTATTACAAATTATTATTCAGGTGATGTTTCCTGCAATCAGATTGTGTTAATTGTTAACTAGATCCATCCACGTTTAGTCCAAAAAAAAAAAAAAGAGCACAAAGAAAAAAACTAGATCCATCTGTGATAGAAATGGTTCACTGAGCCACCATGGCCACATGTTAAAAAGGTACCATATTTCAATTAATAATCATATGAAATGGTAGAGTATCTTGTGAGAATATATTTTGTGTATGTGTGAATGAGATTTACAAGTATGTAATCATATATAAATAGTCAATAATTGAAGTTACATGATAACCTATGTGACTTTAAAAAGACTCACATTTAAAAAAATATATATAACGAGATCTAATAGTTAATATTTATAGTTTTCATTATCACATAAAAAAGTATTTTTGCTAATATATCCCTAAAAGGCATGTCATTAGTTGCAACACAATGACTATGATTCATATGTGGGGATAGCTGAATCTTTCACTTCCAACTATTGTTTATCTTTTATCTATATTTTATATTCAGAGTGAAATGAAAAATTGCTGACAACAAAATCAATTTGCACGTGTCAGTGTCATCAGGTCATTAGGGATTGACTCTTAATAACGAACTGTCAGACAGATACTAAAAATGCCATGTACGTAATCATTCTCCTAAACGGAAAAAACATACGATTGATTTATGCTCAAGAACCAGATACAGTTTTTATTCTATTGTTGATGTAATCCACTTTACCAATTGGTGAATGAGAATACAACAATATATGAACAACTAACGGTCTAATTCCACTGAATTACAAGGTTTCGAACTCTGGATCCTTTTGGCTGCATAACCCCTTCTTGTGATGAATTCAGAAAATGTACAAACAAGCGATTGAAGTAAAAAATGAGGTCAACAGTATTGATACGAAATTCACTGCGTTGTTGTCAAGAATGTTGGCACCTGAAATCCTTCTAACTGTTGGTCCTGGCTTTCCAACCATCTGCAAAAGTGAGAAATTTCAGGTATCAGATATCTAAGAATTAAAATAGGAGAGTTATGTGGTGTCTTATATTATGGTACCTCTTACACTATTAATCATTGGATATTGCATGGAGATTTGTTCAACAAACTCCCAATGCAATATAGGAATTCAAGCATTATGCCAATAGGAGAGAAAGTATCCTTTGTAGGCAGTGTACGTAAATTTACCTTGCCGCGAATGGAGCAAAATCCGGTGAATTGCAATGTTGCACCCAGGAGAGAGTCAATGACACTTCCACATAGTCCTGCAAGGGTGGCGATGGGTATGACCAGTAGTTGCTTAAGAACTGTACTACCCTTACCCTCACATCTGGTAGCTGAGATTCCCAAAAGAACAAACGACAGTCCAATGACACTTCCAGCTGCTGCAGCTGCTAGAAGTCCTCTTTTTGTCACACCACCATTTGTACCTTTCTTCACAAACTGATCATCACAAGAAACAAATTTGTAACCACAATTTCTGAAACTCAGTAGCAACGTTCTACTTGAATTTTCTATTTAAAGATCCACAGATGTAATAAGCCACTTGTCATAGCATGGTATTTCAAGGCAGAGTTTGGTAACACTAGCTAAGTAGCCATGTGTTTTACACAGATACTCACAGAATAAGACATAAGAACAGAATGTGAGGAAAATTTTAGGGAGGCTCAGAATCAATGTTAAACTCCCCTTAGTGGTTCAAAGTTCAAAACAAAATCAAGAATTTGTCATTTTGAGGAATGCAACTTCCCTATTCATGTCTTATTTTGGGTAAGGTTGTCACATTACCCAGGAATGTGAATGCTACTGACATTGTAAAGTGGCATCCTTGCTCACCCTTAATGATCTAGCCCTCCCAATGCCCCACCCCACCATTGGATAGCCATCACTACTACTGTCACTTCCATCACTTGATAAATTGTCTATAGCTTGAAATTTTGAAGAAGAAAAAAAATCCTATTTTCCCTCACTAACCTATTTTTGGTCTCAATTTAGTCCCTAACCTATCAAGTGAAACATTTTAAATCCCTCACAACTATCTGTCATCATTAGAATCCTATGCAGCATCACAGTGTCCAGCTTGTACATGCCACCCAATTTAGCAATTTATCACTAATATAAAGTTAAACTTAGCCTTGTAAAGACTATTCAAATATCAAATAATATATTAAAGGCGAGGCTAAATTTGGTCACATTCCACCATTCTCACAAACAGGTGGTGGTTCATGGAATAGGGGTGGATTTGATCAGCGAGCAACTAGATTGTAAAAAATGGTCTACTGAAAACTGAATTGATAGCCAAAATATTAATGATCTAGGAAGCATGGATACAACATTGGCACAGATAAGATACAACATGGACCTAGGGATATGGCAAGTTTTAGAAATTGTAAGAAATGACATGGCTATAGTGCAACATATAAAATTAGCATAAAAGTACAAAACTTTAATTGAGAGAACCAATGTTTTAAAAGTTAGCATTAGTTAATAAAACTGCAAAATGAAGCTAGAAGTATCCAAGTGTCCGTTTGTGTTTTAATAAGGGAATGTGTCTGACACGGGTATGATGAATACTTTGATGCGTCCATTCTTCCTGGTTAATGATGGACCAAAATTGATTTTCTATCAAAAAGTGAACAAGGGTGATTCTAAAAAAAGGACTGAGATTACAGGGAAAATGAAGCTTGAAGTATTACCAAACACATTAATTGAGAAAATTCAAGAGGCTTTTGACAAACATTCATGAATGTTTGCGACAAACTAAACACCAAACCCTCTGGTTGATACAATTGCATTAAAGTTGTGTTTAAGTTGAACTAAATAAGAGAACACCAAATATGGATAGAATGGACCAAGAATACAGGACCTTGACCAAGCAATTATTCACCTTGAAGTTTGTGATTAGACGAGGCTTCTCATCACTGAGAATTCCAAGCTCCGAAGACCAAGTATCTCCATTGCAGCAGGAATAATGGCCTATAACAGCACCAATGAGAGCAGTGATCAGAGGTGACTCTTCAGAGTTCAAGCATTTATCCTTCCCTTCGGTGAGTACCCATATAGCTACGACCAGAACCGAGGCAATGCCACTATTGGCCAGAACTTGTATCCTGAAAAAAGCAAAGGAAATTTAGTCAAAAGGAAAAGAAAAACCAAGTGTGGGTCAACTTCGTGTCCTCATAAAAATGGGGTGAAATTTCAAAATTCCAAGGATAAGCTTTATGTGAAAGATTGTATGAAAAAAAAACCCCTCAATTCAATGGCACCAAACTAAACTCCACGAAAGAACTATGCCAATCATCATATCCATAATTCAATCAAAGAATCCATCCAAATATGGACACAATCATTCATTTTTTGCATGAACGCAATCAATTCCCTTTTTTCATGTTTGAAATCTATACACAACACAATCATTTCTAGCTAACAAGAACATCAAACCCCACGTGACCTTAAAAAAAAGATTCGTAAACAAAAATCTTGAAGCAGAACAGAAAAGAAAGAAAGAACTCACCAGTTTCTTTGTCCACCTTCTTTGAATTCAGGATCAACTATTCGCTTTATATCCTCTCCTACCTTTGTGAGAGTGGACGAAGAGTAAAAGAACGCAAGCAGCATCGCCCCAAACCTTCACGACCCACAAACGAAAAGACCAAAAAGATTACAGTTTGGGACACCCAAGAACCAAAAGCAGAGAAGAAAAGAAGGGCGAAGAAGAAGAATTACCTGTAACCCACAAAAATGTGAAGGGCCATAACGAAGAACCCAGCGATTGCGCCAGAAGTGCTGAGGGATTTTTTTCGGTGAGCTCTGAATGCGATTGAGAACGCGATGAAGACAGCAATGAAGAGTTGAAGAAAGTCCATTGAATTGGAAATCGCCATGCGAATCACGTTGGTGAAGTTCAGAGAGTTCGTTTTAGAGCACACAAGTGTAACTGTAAGTTTGTAACTGTAAGTGCTTGATGAAATGTTTGACTCGGTTATACTTATAGCATGTAGTAGCCACTTTCCGTTGGGCACTTAATTAATTGTTGTTATTTGTTAATAATTTTTTATTTGGTGAAATATTTTTTAAAGTAAAGAAAAAATGAATTTTAGATTTTAGAATATCACTCAGCGGATTATCTGATATAAAATTGTTTTAGTTTAATTAAATAATAAATAATTCGTGTACAAAAAAATAATTAATAATTCAGAGTGTGAATTTTAATTATATAGTTAGATTTATTTAATGAATGAGTATCCAACTAAAATAGAGTTGTTTTCCATAAAAAAAATAATACACTTGTGAAAATAATAATTTGGTTATACATGTATTTTGAGTTTGAATTTTAATTATATAATTATATTTATTTAATAAAAGAGTATCCAATTAAAATATGGTTGTATTCCATAAAAAATAATACACTTGTGCAAAAAAAGAATTTGGTTTCTATACATGTATTTTGAGTATGAATTAGTGTAACATCATGTGTCCAGCACGTATACTCATATTAATTATCTTAATTATACTTATATTACCCGTTAAAAAATAAAAATAAAAAATAAATTTGAAGCACACTATTATATTAAAAAAAACAGATAGTTATAAAACATATTTATATTAAAAATAAAAATAAATAAATTTTTATATCTATACTAAAATTATATAAGAACCACTTAACTTATATATAATTAAAGTTATTTAAATTACAGATACCTTAAGTATCCATGCCACATTAGTAAGCAAATAGAATAAAAATTTATTTATGTTACCCTTAGATCAATTGAATCTTCAAATTGTGATATTAATTATCTTAATTATCAATTTAAATATATTAATTATCTTAATTAATTTTTCAATATATTAATTGTTTAAATCAATCATGGTAGATTTAAGTAAATAAATGATACCAACCTTTTTTTAGTAAATGAGTTTGTTTTTATTATTAATTTTTAAAAAAATATTAAATGAGAAGATATATTATTATGGATCAGTAACAATACTCCTGTGATTCCTAAAAATATAACATAATACTTGAGACAAAAATTCAAAATAAATTAATTATTTCTCTTTTCATGTTTTGATTGAATTTTATTTTATTTGTTTTAAAAGAAAACATAAATTAATTACATGTGACTTAATTTCACCATTGTTTATCATGTGTGCAAACAGACATAATTAACAATCCTGTTTCATGTGATATATATAGATAGATAAGAAGATAAGATAAAAATTTATTTATTTTTTCCTTAAACTATTTATAATGTATATTCAACGTTTTAAAATAAATAATTAAATCTTCAAATCATGATATTAATTACCTTAATTAGTAACTTGAATATATTAATTATCTTAATTACTCTTTTAATATAACATTTGCTTAAATCAATCATGATAGGTTTAAACAAATAAATCATATCAACATTTTTTAAAATAAATGAGTTTGTCCGTATTACTAATTTCTTAAAAAAAATATTAAATGAGAATATATATTGTTATAGATTAGTCATAATATCACTCAAAATGAAATTCTTGAAAGTATAATATGATACCTGAAACAAACGTTACAAATAAATTTTTTTTTTCTTTTTTATCCATGTTTTGATTAAATTTTATTTTGTTTGTTTTAATGAAAAAGATAAATTAATTATGTAGAACCTAATTTCATCATTATTTGTCACATGCGCTAACAGATACAATCAATAATCTTATTTTATATAATTTATAAAATTATCATCATACATTGATCATAAGTCTCTTACACAATCTTAATTTAATTCATATACATGTATTTTAAATTTGGTTTCTGTGTATAACATTCTTAATTTGGTCCCAATTTGCATAAGAACGTGGAATATCAAAATAGATCCAAACCCTTCTAAGAAAAAGTTCTCCAGAATGCTAAAAATTGGAAAAGTTTGATTTCTACTTTCTTTGAACGTTTTTCTTCTCTTTTTTTGGGTCTCGTTTTTAAATTGGGCCATACATCCATGAATATTCTCCTGAATATTAATATTGGAGAGAAGTTACTATGGGTCCCTACAAACATTGTTGTTGGTCCCTACAAAATTTTAAACTTCCTAGAAAGGATCATCTTACCCCTCAATTTAAACTTTAGCCAATTAGCCCTCCCTCCTCTTTCCTTCCTCTTAGTCGTGCTCTTGTTTCCCTCACTCCCTCTTAAATATTCAAAAAACATAATTTTCCTTAATCATTGTTGAGAAACACGATAGAATCACATTTATGTATTTTTTAAATAAAAAATAAATATTCAATAAAAATATGATTCAATTGTGATCTTCGTTGAAATACACAATATAATTATATTTTTATTGTATAATTTTTCTGTATCCCTTTTTATACAATGAAAACATGTTTCTGTTGTTATATCTAGATCGAAAAAAATATATAATAGAATTGTAATTCTATTATATACATGAGGGTGTAAAAATTATATAATAATAAAATTATGATTCTGTTGTGCATATGATTCAACAAAATCATGATTTCATGAGAAAAGTAATTCTAAAATATATATATATATATAAATCAACTCTTTAATAGAAACCGAGAGCAATTTGCATGGGCCAATAGTAATTCTCATATTCAAGCACATATTCCTTATAGCTCCTCCCAAGTCCAATTGGAGATTGGTGGACATGTTTTTTTTTTTTTTCTTAACAGCAATTGGAAAACATGCTTAATAAAAAAAAAATCATAACGCGCTTATTCTGGTATTTTATATTTGCAGTGCAACTTTGTTTGATTTTTTTTTCCAATTTAGTGCAAAATAAATAGATCTCATTTTTTTAACAGAGATAAATAGTTCTCTTAAACATATTGATAAGGCTTTTATTCCTAATTGTATGTATAAAAATATATTATGTTTTCAAAATAATTAGTTATTAATTATGAACTGATTTTTTTTTTCTGAATTGCTTGAGCAATAAGGCCCAAGAAAGAATTATATATTACTCAAAATAGAGAGATCAAGATTTACATTCATACTCATGGAAGTTACAATAAAATTAGATAAGCTATCATAGAAACATACATTTCTATCAATGGTTAAACTATTCTTGGCAAAACAATCGGTCATTTTATTTGTCTAGCGCAATATATGAATAATGGAACATGAAGTAAACTTTTCCTTGGTCTTCACAATCTCAAAGGTAAGATCTACAAATTGGCCTTCATGATATTTGGGATCTCCACAAGCTTGATAGCTTTAGCACAATCTCAACAATAATTATTCCATAACTCGAATCATAGGCAACATTCATACCAAATAGTACAATGCCCAAGTCTCCTTGAAAGTGTTTTTCAGAAAATCACCTTTATCATTTCAGAGCTCAACATGACAAGCAACAAAAGCCATCACAATTAACTTTTGTAGTACCATGCAAAGGCTTTTTCCACCTTCAAGAAGCGTCGTCATTGCCGTTATCATCATTTGGTGTTAATACCATGAATGAACTTGAGTACCAAACCCAGAATGTTTGTCCACTTATTACTGAAGATGAATTCTTTCATTCTTGACCAAATATGACCAACAATAGGACCAAACATAGTATTTTACTTTACCTCTTCCTTTGTTCTCATGCTGCAAACATTCAAGGTAAGGTAGTTAGGCATATCATGGTTAAAGAACACAGATCCAACATTCATATTACATTCTTACCATATTGATTGCATCAATTTATTGTCTGTGAGCACATGCATCACATTTTTTACCTTATCTTTACACAACAGGTAGATGGTGTCATTTGTCATATGTCGTTGAAATCTCCACTCATTCGAAGGCAATACTCCAATATCAATTTTTTATAAATGAATCTAATATCCTTTTCGGGTCATCCCAACACCAAATGTTTCTAAATAACATAGATTCTCGAAGAGTATGGGCATTAGACAATTTGAGATAAGCATTTTTGATTGAAAAATGGTCATCAACATCATTATTCCACTCCAAATGACATTTTTTTGTCAATTTATTCACACACCAAAGATGGCAATAAAGTAGTTTGCATCACATAGGTAAGCATGACTTGAATAACAACTTTTGTTAAAGTTACTCAACCTGATATGGATAAATTGGACGCTTTTCAATTACTCAACTTTTGATTAACTTTGTCAATAATAAATTAATGATTTTGTTTGGACACTTTGTCATGGTGGAGAGGGACACCAAGATACTTCACAAGGTCCGTCGTCCTTTGAAAGCCAAGCTAGTGAACAATATCATCTCTAATATTTCAGTAAACATTATTAGAGAAGAAAATTATGGCTTTATCAACATTCACTTTTTAGCCTCAACTGGTACAAAAAATGTCTAGTGTTTTCTTCATAGCATCAACATGCTATAAGTTTGGTTATGCAAAAAATAGAAGATCATATGCAAAGGCACGGTAATAAATTTTTGGACCACCTTTAGATAATTGAATAGACTTCCAAATTTTTTGTTCCAGTGCATGAATAATCCAATAAAATAATCTCTCGATGCAAAGAACAAATACATATGGATTTTTCAAAAGCTTCTCCATTCCACAATACCTAGAAGGAAGGAGATGAAATGTATCATCTAACCAAATTGACAAAACTTTCAGGAAATCCAATATCTCTCAATGTATTCACTACAAACTCCCATTTTAATCTATTATATGTCTTTTTCATATCCACTTTGATTATCATTTATCTTTGTTCATCCTTTTTATTTTTCATAGAGTGAATAATTTCTTGTGTAATTATAATATTATCTTTTTTTTAAGGTAGAGATATCCTTACTTTATCATAATATATTCCTTCTTGAAATGATGTGAATGATGAAGAGTTGTGGGTTTGATCACTCACAATTTTATAGTAAAGTCATTGACAGCAGAGGTACACACATATTATGAAATTGTTAACTTGATTAAGTGAAGTTTGAATATTTCTTTTTTATGTTGCATTAATATAAAATCGCAGAGTACCATGATAAATTCTAAAGTCATAACCTGCATGAATCGTGACTCAGCTTTTTTTTAGGGTAGTCGTGGCTCAAAGAGCTACAGTATTAAATATTACACATGGGTATAGGAATTGACTATGTGAGTGTAGTTACTTATAAGATAGATGATGTTAAAATATTTGTTTATATTCATGTTATCTCATATTTTGTTGTTCCTCATCCCCTCCTACAATTTTTTTACCCACTTTATCCTTTTTCTCTTCTATCTTTGA
This sequence comes from Glycine max, assembly GCF_000004515.6. Lineage (NCBI taxonomy): Eukaryota > Viridiplantae > Streptophyta > Magnoliopsida > Fabales > Fabaceae > Glycine > Glycine max. The sequence goes on along the minus strand of NC_038253.2, from coordinate 9,536,354 downwards.
TTCTCTTTGAATTGGAATTAATAAAATTATATTTTTAGAAATAAATTCAATTCAAAAGAGTCTTTTGTATCATAAAAAATGAGAGTTTAATTTTCTATTATAGGCCAATTAACAATTTCGTGAAAATAGTGTTATTATTACATGTTTCGAGTTACATTTTTTTCTTCTAATTTTTCAGCTCGATAACTCAACTTTTCATAATTCCCATGGTTAAAATCAAATTATTGCACTACACGTTTAAAGGTTAGTTTTTTCACGTCATGCTTAGATAAGAAAAGGCAAAAAAATTCTCGTAAGATCCTTACAGTTCAATACTACTTGTCCGCAGTGTTGTGGATAAAATCATAAACCAAGAAAACAAAAAAGATGAAATCATTGTGACCAGAAAAATATTTTAATTTTAACAGTTTGTTTGTTTGACAGGTCTATTGTCTATGTTATGTTATATACACTTCAACTTGTCCTCTTTGTATTGGTCAAATAGTTCTTATTCATGCTCCCACTTTTTCTTAATAATCTAACTTTATGTTTTAGATTTTTTATTTTTGATATTATTTGAATTCGATTTTAAAAATATTCTTTAATTATACTTTATTTACTTTCCAATCGAATTATGATTTATTTTTCCTGATAAACCAAAGAAGAAGAAAAAAGATTTTCTAATTCGCCTAATAAAAAGCATATTTTTTCATCTAACTTCATATTTTATCTTGGTTGAAGATGCTCTAATACTTTCCCTTTTGTGTTTCTTCCAGCTAGCCACTTTAGTTTTTCAGTCTATAGTTTGATGTAAAGTCTTCATTTTCTTATTGTTCAATAACACAGCTGTAGACAGGGATGTGTCATTAGAGTGTAGGCCTACTGTACCGTCTTTATATTTATACTCTTTGCATATTTTTCTTTTCAACTACAATATATAAAATATATCGAGAGAGAGACAAGACAACGCATTTAATACTTGGGTAAAGTTTCTTATAGTTTTGATTGACTAATATTAATATTAAAGCATGGGACTACAGGGAAGAAGTGTGTGCAACGGGTTTCCAACACCAAAATTTTCGTGGCAAGTACATGGCATTAGGGTTGCTACTACATTTTACGGTGGGGTACCTTCTCATTAATCAACCAATAAATACCTACAACAATAATGCACTTGACCTTATCACTTTCTAGAGAGGGTCTCGTTTTTATTTTTATTTTTTGGGGGTATACTTATCATGTAATCTTCCTTCGATTAAACCATGAAATGTGAAAAACAAGTTGTTTAACTATCGTTAGTAATTTCTATTCCCCATTATCACCCAATAAACAACATACAAATTAAATAGTGTTTAGCAAACACTGAAAACGGGTTCCAAATGGTGATAAAATATGATGACGGACAAGTCTCACTGTGGAGTGTGTGTTCAAATGTAAATTTTGAGACGCATTAATCTCCCTCAAATACAAGTAGACCCACTCCACCACAAAGTCCTAACCCGGCAACTAGATAGATAAGCATTGAATAATGTTTCCTCCCCCCAATGTTTCCTCCCCCTCCTAATACTTCTTGAGACAGGAGTTGGTATTTAAAGATATTTCTTGACAGAAGTTGGTATTTTAAAGAAATTAAAGGTTTACTTATTATTTTAGTTTTTATAGTTTTAAAGTTATTTTTTTTAGTTTTTATAGTTAATAAGTAGATTTTCTAATTTTTAAAGTTTATAGTTTAATTCTCAAAAAGGTTTTTGTCGTTGAAATTCTTTAATTAACAGAGTTTAAAAAATTTAACGGCAAAAACTTTTTGAAAATTAACTTATTAATTATAGGGACTAAAAGGGATAAACTTGAAAACTAAAGAGATTAAATGAGTAATTAAACCTTAAAGAAAATAAACAACAAGTTTCAATAGTTCCTTGTGCTATTTTTTTCTTAGTTTAATTGCAATATGCGTCTTCCTATGTTGCATATTTCACCAGTTAGTTTTACTATTTTTTAATTTACTATTTGACCCTTATATTTCAAAATTTACTATCTTAGTTACAGAGTTGATCTTAACCGTTATTAAATTTTAAACGCTGACTAGACTAAAAAGTTGATCAATATTTTTTTTAAAAAAATAAGAATTTAAAAAAATGCTTGAGAAAGGAGAATCATGGTCCATGAAATAAGAAACACTCTTTTATCACTACACCCAAGTGCTCATTTGAATATTTAGTGTAAAATATAGTATTAATATAAGTTTTATGTGAAAATATTTCAAAATTTAAGTTTTATTATTTTTTTATTTTTTATATTTTTATAATCTTATATATTGTCTTTTAAAATATAATATATAAGATTAAATTCTATTTTCACATAAATTAGAATATGTATATTTATATAAGTTTTATTTTTATTTTATATATTGATAATTGTTATGCATGGGTATATTTTATGATTAAATCATATAAAAATTGTTATATTTCCCCTCTTTTATTGCTCCTTTTTGTGTGAATAATTTGAATTTTAGCATCATCTAAGTTTTTGTCCCGTGTTTAAACGGGTGAATTTATACTATTTTGGTGTTATATTTAATGCAAAAACATAAAGTAAAGCTTAGAAGAGAAGTCAAAGATTTGAAAATCCTCGTTTAACGCAAAGAAGTCACATGAAAAAATCAAATATCACTTGAAGGTGCGCTTAGCGCGAGTCGTGCGCTAAGTGTGTGATCACTTACTCACCCGCTAAGCATGGCGATCGCGCTTAGCACCAGATTGTGTAAATTTTTAGCTGACTTCACCTATAAAAAAAGGAGAAAGCAAATGTAAAAGACACACCGAGACACATAGCTCTACATTGAATATCCACGAATTAGAGTTTCCCAAACAGGGGAAACCAACCTTTAGGAGTCATCCCTTCCTTCCATCTCTCTCCCTCTTTATCTTTTTCTCTCCCCATCAATCCCTTGTAATTGTAAAGTCCCTTATGACAATGAGAGATTAAACCTCCCATTGTTGGTAGCCTAGCAACCAAACGCTCATGATGTAATTTATTTCCTATTATCTATTTAATGTTATTTTAATTATTAATGTCCCTTTTTTGTGCTTAATTTCATTGATTGTAATCTGATCACCCATATTTATGGTATGTTTTAAGGGTTTAGGCATTGGGAAATATTAATCTCTTAAGAATTGAGAAATGATATCTAAATGATTCATATATAGGGATAGAATGATATTGTTTAATGTATTTTATGCATCTCTGATCATAATGCAATTTAACTAATTTATTCTCTTAAGGGATTAGATAAATTAGGTTCTTTCATTTGATGGATCATGGTTATAGTAAATTAGTAGACTTGAGTGATAATTGGAATAATATTAGATAGAGAAAAATCATTAAAATTACATCAATAGTAATTTTGGAAAGCTAGGCTCCAACATATTCTTATTTTGAATCAACCTTTACATTACAGCCCCCGAAGTGTTTGTTTTACTTCTCTGACTTGTTTTAGTTCATTAGTTTAATTTTATGTTAGTTTACTTTTAATTTTCCATCTCTTAAATCGTTAATTTCATTCATTAATTGCTTGAAAAATTAGATAAGCACGACTCTTAGTACAAACAAAGTCCATGTGTACACACTCAGAGTTTCATCTTACTTTACTACTTAGGACAATTTGATGCATTTGTCAATCATTCAACATATATTATATTTATCTTTTAAAATAATGCTTGTGATTTAGTGATAACATTTTTTATTTATATTAATATATTTTGTTATTTATTGTAATATAGATAAAAAATAATGTCAATAAATCATATACATAAATATTTTAAAAAATAAAAAACACTGCCATTTTATTTAATTACGTATCTTTACTATATAATTGATTTTTAAAAAAAATACTTACCTGACTAAATAAAGTTAAATATGAATAAAAAATACTATTATAATAAATAAAAAATATTTTAATATAAGTAAAAAAAATATTGTCATTAAATCACATATATAAATATTTTAAAAAATAATAAAATATTGTCATATGAAATTATAATTTATATAAAAAATATACATTAAAGATAAAATTTATATTATATATTTACTATATAAAATAAGTTTTGAATAATGTGATAAAAATATATAAGATTATAAAAATATAATATGTAAAAAAATAAAGGTTATATAAGTATACATATTTTAATTTATGCGAAAATAGAATTTAATCTTATACATTATATTTTAAAAGATAATATATAAGATTATAAAAATATAATAAATTTTAAAAAATAAAGTTTGAATTTTAAACTATTTTCGCATAAAACTCATATTAATATTATATTTTGCACCAGATGTCTTAATGGTCACGTGGGTGTAGTGGTAAAAGAATGTGTTATTTACTTCAAAGACTATGGTTTTAGTTATTTCTCAAGCATTTTTTTAAGTTTTTATTTTTTAAGAAAATATTGATCAACTTTCTAGTCTAGTTAACATTTAAAATTTAATAGTGAACGGTTATTTTTTTAAGTTCTTATTTTTAAAGAAAATATTTATCAATTTTCTATTCTAGAACATTTAAAATTTAACAGTGAACGGTTAAAATTAAGTGTGGAGAATAAGATAGTGAATTTTGAAATATAGGAGACTCAAATAATGAATTAAAAAATAGAAAAAATCAATTTGATGAAATAAACAAAATAGGAGAACAAATTTTACAATTAAGTCTTTTTTCTTTTGGTAGACTTTCCCTGTCGTGACAATACAACAACCCATAAAATTTAACATTGTTATTTTTTGTTCTAAAGCATGATTATAAAAAAGAGTTTAATGCTTATATATTGAATTGTTTAAAATATTCAATCAATCAATCACAACCACAAATCATCATTTAAATTACTTTAAGATAATTATATTTTAAAAGTTAATAAATTTATTATATATGATAAGTTGTGATTAAACGAATATGTATAACCGTTTACCTTGTTAGTATATAACTAATTTTTTTCCGTTAATTAAAAATATAAAAATTGTGCAAGAATAACATAAGAAAAGGAAAATCTCAAGGCCATATAGATCTTTCTTTTTAAAATTTCCGCTAAGATCGATTTCAGGATGATTCTGAATATAGTTTAGCTCCATCAGATCTTTCGAAGGATGCTTACATGTAGCATTTTACAAGGTAATAAGAAACATAGGTAAAATTACTTTCGAAGGATGCGTAAAATTCTTTTTTATTTAAAATTTAGACTTGTCGGTCATAAATGACTGATTTTTATTTTAAGTCTTTAATAAAAAATTTCATTACATTATATTTTGATATATCAAATTTTTTTGTTTTAAATCTCTTTTGTGAGTTAAATGTTAGAAGTAGATCTTTGTAAAACAAAAATTGACCGCAAAAATTCTAAATAAAAATTTTGATTTATCAACTATCTAATTTTTTTATTAAGGACCTAAAATAAAAAATCAATCATTTATCATGAACTTAAAACATATTTAAGCCTAAAATTTAATAAATGACTCGCTAAATTATTTTATTTTCCTACAAGTTTATTTAGAAAAATATCTATTTAATTTCACTCTTGTTGACAACAGTTAGCCCTTCATAACCAGAAGATTTTTCTTCCATGCAAGGGAAATTAAATGGAGATTGTAATTGTACAAGTACAAATACAATAATCATCCGGGGAGGGTTCAGTTAAAAGGTGAAGCACATCCATGTGCAAATATGCATTTTTTTGCATGTGTTTAGATAGCAGCGAGCATGACGATTGTACAACTCATAATATGCGATAAATGTGATATAAATCGAACATATAAAATAATAAAAATATCATTCTCATCATAACGTGTCCCACCTGTTCATGAACAGTGGAAACGTATTCGTGAGTATAAACGTATTGTTACATGCGCGCAGGTTTATATATAAATATAATTTTGGCTTAAATCACTTTTATTTCCTGTAATAGAGTGTTCTTTATTTTAGTTTTTTGAACTTTTTTTTTTCTACTCCTTTAAAGATTTAATTTTTTTTGTTTCGGTTGCTGTTCAACATTAACTAGGAGTGGGTAAACACGGACCCAGGTCCATAGACTGACCCGCGGGGTCTGCTATCCGCGCGAGTTAAAGACCAATATTTTTAAATGGTCCATGGTTATGTCATATTTTTGGGCCCGCTCCGCTTAACCCGTGGACTATGCGGGTTTGGCCCGCGGGATCCACGGGTTGTCCGTAGTCCGCATTAAGTTTAATTTGTATGATCATATTAGGTTTGATTTTCTCTTTTTCGCTTTAAACTTTTTTTTTAAAATAGCAGATAAAGAAATATATTAGATAAAATAAAAATAAAAGATTTAAATTAAAAGATGATAAAGATAAAAAAAGATAAGATAAGAAAAATAAAAGATAACAAAAATGAAAGATTAAGATAAGAAAGATAAGTGATAACATGTTAAAAATCTTTTTTTTTTTTATTTTTTCTCGATCCTTTTCTCTTTTAATCTATCATTTTCATATCTGAAAGTCATAAATAATAAAAATATCAATTCTTATCATTTAAGTAAAAATAATTGTTAAATAAATATTTTTAAAGATATTTCAATATATTTTTATTATAAAAAATAGCTCATATCATATTTAGTAGTTGTAGCAAGCTAAGAATATTTTTTCTCCTCACGTGTGCTTAACAAATATCGAACTAGACTTCTTGTTGACAATATATACTAAAAATTGGTTACTAGCATTTGATATGCAGGATAGATAATATGTAATAATAATTATTTTTTAATCACTTAACTTGATTTTATTCTAATATTTATTATTATTTCGAGTTTTAGGAAAAGAAGATGAAGATATGAAGATGGAGAAGGCTCAAACTACTTCAAATATGAAATCATTTGTTGTTGGAGATGTTTAAATTTCATATTTTAGATTTATTGCTTGGATTTTCTTTTGTTAAGACATTATTTATTTTATTGATATAATTGACTAATTATTGAGATTTTATTTACATTTGTATTGAACTTAATTTGATTATATTATATTTTTATTAAAATTAAAATTCTTTTAAAACTAGGCCCACGGACCGGTCCGTTTGACCCGCGGGGTCCAGGCAGACCAATTTATTGGTCCGCTACCAATGCGGGCTTATGCGGGCGGGCTTTATGCGGGGCAGACCGGCCCGCTTACCCACCCCTAACATTAACTGATAGGGAGGATTAAAATAATTTGAGAGTTTCATAGAGGATAAATAACGTGAAAATAAGTTTATTCATCTTTTTTTTTCCAATCAAACAAGTTTACATATTATTTAGTTTTTTTTTTACCTTTTTTTATATTTTTATCCCCTCTATTTCTTTTCTCTGATACCAATCAGTTGGATTGTCTCTTTGAATGCTTATAAATATCCATCATCTCAGTATATCCATTATGCTGTTGAGTCATACCTAAGGCAATAAGTAGTATAGGATAACTTTGATGCAAGATATCTACAAACTAAAGAGATAACCCACCAATTGATATCAATATTCGGCATTCTGATACACAAGATTCTCCTAAGAGGCGAGTGTAGAGCATACTAGCTGTTGAGAGAGTTTCAAATGATAACCATTATATGGATCAGAGTTTCGAAGAAGAAAGAACTATTAGAAGAGAGTCATTTTAGTAAGAAGAAAGTATTATTGGATTCAGCGTGCCTTAGCATACAGACTCATCCTCTTTATATAGAAGAGGATTCGAAACTAACATCCAAAATCTTACCCGTGAAAGGATAAGATTATTACAACAACGGATAACATGGAATCTACTTTATTACAGATAAGATAAGGCTGCGTAGTCACAAGATAAGGCAACCTTTAAACGACTGACACGTGCACACAATGACTAGGATAAGATTATGGTTATCCTTATCCTGAAGATTATCTTTCTACAGCACACCTCTCTGTACAACTGTTCTCCAGCAGTCACTAGTCTGACCTGTAGTCTGATCTAGTGGATAATGACTAGTTGTAATTTTGTACCTCTGATCTTGTGAGACTTCCATACACTGGGTGATGATAACGACATCTCTTCTTGTGCAATAAGTCCTCCATTAATTGAGCATTATAGTCTTCCCAATCTCTGTTTAATGAGGAATAATCATCAGCTAAATCTTCTGCCTTTTGAAACACCGGTTCTGGAACATAAAACTCTGTTCGGATTTGACCATCATCAGTATTCTGGGGTATTATCCTATTAGTAGGATAACTTTCCTTTGGCCTCTGAGATGAACTTGACAGATTTGGATCTACAGTTTTGTATGAGTAATCATTGATCTCACAGAGATGCCTTGCTAGCTGATGACGATAACTTTCTTCCAAGGGATATGCTTCAAAGGTTCCCTAGACTTGAGCTTCATTTCTTGACTAGAGTTGTCCTCGTTCCATGAAATAGGGACGATGAATAATCACAATAGAAACTAAATTCTCTATGTTATCTTCTAAAATCCCTCTTTGTCTCTCAATGTCTAGAATTTGTTTCAGCTTCATACGCCACCATGCTAAAGGAGAAAACCATTCCAACATTGTCTATAAAAGATATTCATCTTTGTACGGATTTGTCAACATGTTGTATGTCATCAAAGGTTTTATGGCGATGGGGATTGAATACTGCACTGTGTTACACCAGATGGCCTAGATGGTTGGTTCACACAGATCCCACCCAACATCACAGAACAATTCAAATATACCTCCAAAGGGTATCTCAGCATTAAATATTTGTACTGGGGTGTGCTTGAATCTCATGGTCTGATGTAGAAAATGGAAGTAATGGGACTTAGCATATTCGAGGATTTATGCAGGAGTATAGGTAACTAATCCTGGAGGGAACATCTTAATAGTCTTGGTTGTCTCAGATAATGGTTTTGCCATGAATATCAGTGGGAAGGAGTGAGTGGAGGTTATTACCTTAACAATTTTGTGGGTTGGTCTGGATAGGAAATCAGGAATCAAATTATTCTTCCCTTTGATGTGTTTCACACAAAAATTATACCTAAAGAACCAATCCTTGAGCCTTAAGATTTGAGGATCTGGCGGCATCTTGTTTTTGAACTCCAAAATTTTTGGAAATGATGAATTATCCATGTGAACCTGAAACTGATGTCCCCTCAAATGAAAATCAAATTTTTTTATTCCATTTTTTACCGCCAAGGCTTCTTTGAATGTGGTGTGATAGTGTTTTTCAGCTTCCTTGAATTGTCCACTAGCATGTCCACAATAATAATTCTTCTCTCCTTCTTGTTCTATCATGATAGCTCCCCAATAATGATCACTTGCATCAGTTTGTAATATTCTCCGGCCTGTTCCAGGGATCTTCCAGGCTGGGGGATTTTGAGCAATCTTTTTGAGCTCTTTGATAGCTATCGTCTGTTCTTCTGACCATGGAGAAGAGTTTTTCTTCAAAAGTTTGGATAAAGAACTAGTATATTGGGCTGCTCTGGGGATAAAATCTCGGATATAATTCACAATTCCTAAGAATTGTTGGATCTGTTTAACAGTGAGATTTTCATCAGGAAAATTTAACAGCTCTTGAGCTATGTGAGGCGGTTGAGGCTGGTAGGTACCCTAGGAAAAATGCATCCCTAAGAAATCAATCTGGGATTGAGCAAGTTGGATCTTTTTTTCTGAAAGCATGATCCCATGCTGATAAGCTATTTCAAAGAATTCATTCAACAATTTTTTATGAGAGGCGATATCTTTTGAAAAAAGGAGAATATCATCTACGTAAACAAGAGTGTTTTCTAGAATAGGTTCAAAGATTTTGGTCATGGCTTTCTGGAAGAGAGAGGGTGCTACTTTTAAACCAAAAGGTAGGACTGTCCACCGATACTGAGCATTTGGGATACATAATGTTGTTTTGTATCGATCTTCTGGTTTTAGACCAAGTTGACAAAAACCTGATTTTAAATCAAACTTTGAAAATAAGTTTAATTCTCTGATCAAGGTGGGGAGAGATGAAGCCTTTGGGATAGAAAACTTATCATCTTTAATAAGAAAATGATTGAGAGGCTTACCGTCAATGACTAACCTTTTTTTTCCCCTTAATTTTTCAGCTTTCTTTTCTACATAGAAAGCTTGGCATGCCCAGTTTGACTGAGTTGGCTCAATCAATCCTTGCCTTAGCATATCATGGCATTCTTGTCTGGTTGCTTGAAGATCTGAAGGTGTCATCCCTGAATGAGTTGCTTTTGTTGGATTGATATCTTCATTTGGCTTGAATTGTAAATCAACAAAGTATTCTCTGTTTTTCCATAAAGGATATGGATGATTGAACTCTTCATGACTGTCTGCACACAGGGAGGAAATCTTTTGTTTAAACTCTCCAACCTTCTGCTCAAGAGAAGAGCCTTGTGATTTTTGAAAAAGGCTTGAATTCTCTTTTGAATTTGATCCCAGTAGAATGTATTTGGAGTTTATTGGCAGCAGTATACACATACACATCTATCCCTATGAGGAGATCTCTATCAGGCAGTTTGCTTCCAATCACCTTGGTCCAGATGATACAATCAGGGAAAAACTTGATGCCTATAGGAGCATGTGTCACTAAGTCAATTCTAAAAACTTTTCCGTCTACAAAATAGGCTACTTCATTTTTCCAATATTCTTGTGGAAGAATATCTGGATCCATTATCGTCCTTTGAGCTCCCGTATCTATAAAGGCAATAACCTTAATCGGTCTTTCAAACTTTTTTGCCAGCACTTGAATTTCAACACATGGTTGAGGAATCACAGGCTTGATAGATTGTTCTTCTTGTATGGAGAAAATGGGGATTGGAGGTGCTGAGGATTCTTCAACAGAGATTCTATATCATCATATTCACCGACTTGGAGATGAGAGATTAGTCTGATGGCCTTTTGTGACTTCTTAGGACAATTTTTTTGCAAAATGTCCTGTCTGGTTGCATATGAAACATCTTTGTCCCCTGGATTTTCCTCTCCTTTGACTTCTCCTGAGAAACTTCAATGGCCTTCTTTTCTCCTTTGTGTGAGTTTGTAAGGCTTTCTTTTTCTTCGATGAGCAATCACAAGTTTTCTCTCTGCATTTGATCTCCAAGTAAGGTTTTTTTTGCAAGCTCTGTTATACTTGGCTTTTCTGTTCATGATGTCTGAGAAATACTGGTGTTGCCTGCATAATTTGTGAACGATCTCCAAAGTAAATTGGTGGATTTGTCCCATAGACATGGTAGAAAAAAATCCATCTGGGCGGCTGCTACCATCTTGTTTAACTCTGGTTGTATCTCTTCTTGTAATGATGCCACATATGTCTTCTTTAGGCTCGGATCATTGAGAAGATAAAATCTCTGGTTCATTCTTTGGAAGTGTTTGTCTAAATCTTTTATTTTTTAAGAACAACACCTCATCTCAAAGAATTCTTGCCTCATCTTTCTTTCAATGATTTTCCATTCTCCGATAAATTCTTGATGGAGAGTTCTTAGAACAATTGAGGTAGATCCCAGTTCATGGAACTGATTGACGCACAGCTCCTAGATTGTGGTACCATTCCTTCAATGTTCCCGCCGACAACAAAATTCTTCAATCACTTTGTAAGGATCAACATCTTTCATGAATTTTGTGTCCAACCATGCTCCCATCTCGATGAGTTTTTTTCTCCATTCCCTCGGGGGAGTATCATCAAGGGTAAACCAGGGTCCTGCATTTGGCTTGGAGGATGAACTCTTTGAAATCACTGGTTCTGGCTTGGAGGATGAACTCTTTGAAATCACTGGTTCTTCTTCTACAGGAGAATCATAGAATGGTTCTTCTGTGGAGCGAGCCATCAAAATATTCGAGATGTCCATGTATCCAATTTCTTCTTCACCGGAGTAAGATTTTTCTGTTTCTGACGAAGATCTTTCAGATTCTGTTTCAGTTTCATCAGATCCTTCTGAGGCTTCTTGCTTTTGTTGAATCGAAAACTGGGAATATGGATCCTGAGAATCTTGAAAGTCATGAGGGTCATTCTTTTGAGTTTCTCCCATTCTTGTGGGAGATTCAGCTGGGGAAGAGATATTTAATCTTGTAGATTCTTTCTTTGGAGTTTCTGGTTTTTTCTTATAAGCTGAAGCTGTGGGCAAAGATCAAGATTGGCTAGCTTTGGGAAAGAAATAATATGGAGGGTTTAGAAATGGAGAATAGAAAGTAGGGGAAGGAGGGGTTAAAAAGGAATACGGATCTAAGACAGACTTTTGTTTTTCTGTCATCTTTGACGACTCTATGTATCGATCTAGATCCTGGACTTGAGCTTTAAGTCTCCTTATTTCTCTTTCTTTGGCATCAGACGCTGCCCCAAAAGTGGTCTTTCTCCATTCTTCTTCCAGGCGAGCAATCTATTTGGAAAGTTGATGGTATTGCTTTTTAATATTGTAGTTTTTGATTGTTTGTGCTCACTTGGGTACATATCTTGTCAATCTTCTCATCTATCTTTTTTAAGAGATGATTTTGAGCTGGGCATTATCTGTCTGCCAGTTTAAGACTTCTTCGGCCTGGCTAGGGCGTTTGAGCTTTCCTTCTGGCCCTACTTTTATCGAAATTATGTAGGGCTTGGGTGAAACTTTTGTCACTGGATCTATCTTTTTGTCAAGAGAGGGAAACTCTTGATCATATAACGTGGAGGAAAACATCATGCAAACATGAAAGACTAAAATAAATATAAAAAAACTCTTATTTTTGGAACCCAAATATTATTTAAGCGTTTTTAAAACTATAGATTACATTAAAAAACAAATAATATGAAATGAACATAAAATTTAACACAGCAAAACTAATGATGATGAGTTTAAGAAACAAATACTGATAGGATTAATCCCTTTAAACTAATCGTAATTAGAAAAGGCAAAGAGGGTTAAACCATCCCTTTCAAAGTGTACATTGTGATCTTTGCGACAACTACTTGTTTCTCGCCTTCTTTAATTTCTTGGAAATCAACAAACTAGTCGACCTAATACATCTCTGAATAGTCCACAAGAGATCCCCAACTCAAGGAACAAGACCCATCTCTGCATTTATCGTATAAGGAACAAGACACTACTTTCAAGTGGGTGACCATACTCCCTTGCAAAATAGAGGAAGATTAAATCAAATCTACCAAACTTTTGGACGTACGACAAAGACCTACACTTTTTTTTTTGGAGACAAAGAGGAAAAAACTAAGAAGCTAGAAGTCCCAATGGCTGATTTATCAACTAATAACTGAAAGCTAATATATTTTATATCCGAAGCTACCTCAAAAAAATGAAACTCAAGTAAGGTAGCATGACTAAGATTAGCTAAGGAATTGGCCTTTATTCTAATATGATTGCACTGGACATGCTCATAAGCTCACCAAAGATCATACATGGGGATTTAAGATTGATCTGGTGATGAAAAAAAAAGAATACAAAAGAAAGAGGTTACGTAATTTAAATTCTCTCATTAATAAAAGCTAACAATATTAACGATTAACGTTTTTCGATCAAATAAAGAAAACAAAGGGCATACACTAGTTAGAAAAAAAGGCAACCTTCATTGCCCATGTGAACCGTTGAAAAAGAATGAGATTCAACAATAATTTTCCCATCAATTAATTCCAAGGTATTCATGAAAACTCAATACAACAAATAGATTTCACAGTATAGGTTATTTATTACCGTGGCAGTGGTGGGTTGTATGTTGTTTACGCTTCATATTGCTATTGGACTTAGTGGCAAGCGTTTTTACTACGTTCTACAACTGCGAATATTGTAAAGGATTTCATGAGTGAGCATAATATATCAATAGTTAGGTTTTACAATTGTGGCTAAAGAATATTATACAATTCCGTAGGTGACAACAAAAGTAAATTCACTGGTTAAAAGATTAAAGAAATTATTATTGAGTCCTTACTCCTTTGTACATTTTCTAAATTTCAGATAGGTTAATTATTAAAATTGAGACTAAACAATAAAAACTAATGGGATTTCAATGATACGATTCGCTAAAGTCTTAAAATTAATACATTGCTTAAATAAAACCATATTGTTTAAACTTTAAAGAAATGATATTTAAATAAATATAACGAATAGTGTTAATGTAAACACGAGACATAGCTAAATATACACCAGAGCCAATTGCCCGTTATGATTTTTTATAAAAAAAACCTGTAGATACATTTCCTTACTCCTCTCAAATTGAGTTTCTAAAAATATCTCAAGTTTTACTTTTCTCAAACTGAATTTCTATGAACAAAATTACTCTCAAATATACTTTTGATGAATAATCAAAAATAATTTCAAATTCATTTTACTTTCAAAAGTACTTCTAAAATTCTTCCACTAAAAATTCAAACGCACCTAAATTTGTGAACTTAAATTTATCCCAAACTTAAAACTTAAGATGATAAACTTTAATCCAAATATGTAAATACTTGTTGCACACACCAAAATGTTCAAATCCTAGTTGAAGCCAATCCACAAGACACATCCTTCTTTGTTTGAGTACATTAAAAGTTGTGAAACCGGTCAACCAAATACACTGATTAAAAGTTAGGATTATTTTTAAAAAAAAATTTAATAATAAAAAAGTGGATGAAGTTTTGGATATAATTTGCGATGGTTTAAAGGTTGAAATAATCCTTTGCTCTTATAATTTTTTTATTATTTTATATTTCAAGCTTTTTTTGTTTTAGTATTTTTCTAGTTGTTGGCATTGTTAAGTAACATATCAACAAGCATAATAATGATATTTATAGTCCATTGACTTGTTACATGCTAAGAAATCTGATAATACAATCACATGTATTTTTTTTAATTGCATTTTTAAATCATCATCAACTAATATGTCATAATTAACGGTTTACAATAGACAAGGATTCAAGAATAAAAAAAATATATGTGATTATCTTACTAGAAAAACAAATCATGGGACTATCAATATTTTTGTTACATCATCAATTAACACTTTTATAATTCACTTGAATGCAAAAACTAAAACCAAATAATCCTTTGATCCTATAATTTCAACCTTTAAAACATTATCAATTTGTGATATTTTAAAGGTTGAAATAATCCTTTGCTCCTATAATTTTTTTTTATTTTAGTATTTCAAACTTTTTTTTGTTTTAGTATTTTTCAAGTAACATATCAACAAACATAATAATGATGTTGATAGTCTATTGACTTGTTACACACTAATAAGTCTGACAAGATAATCATATGTATTTTTTTTAATTGCATTTTTAAATCATCATCAACTAATTTGTCATAATTAACGATTTGTAATAGGCAAGAATTCAAGAATAATATATATATATATATATATATATATATATATATATATATATATATATATATAATTATCTTGCTAGAAAAATAAATCATGGGACTATCAATACTTTTGTTACATCATCAATTAATACCTTTATAATTTACTTGACTGCAAAAACTAAATATTTTTTTTATAAAGGGACTAAAATTAAAAAAAAAATCTTTAGAAAGACTAAAATTAATATCCCGTATTTATAAGGTCAAAAGGTTATTTATGTATTTTTTTATTATATTAAGTCATATAGTTGTTTATCTTTCTACCAAAAAAATATATATACTTGTTCATCACATTAATACGACAAATATAAACATTGATGACACGTGTATTAGGACATAAGCTATGGTCTGGATTTTCTTATAATAAATGAATTATGAAATTACATAATTAATTTAGTGCAAGACCAAATTTGTAAACAACCAACTTTGATTGTACATAGATCTAGCTAAGAAATTGGTGACCCAAAAAATCTAATTAATAAATTTAAATTTCAAATTAATAATACAGAGATGGTTGTAGTATTGACCTCGAGTTATATGTTTAGTATTTAATATGATATATATATGTCAAAAAAATATTTAATATGATACATTCATTAGAATACTCAATTAAAATAAATTAAAAACTCAACAAAAAATAAAAATTATTTAGTTGAGGAAAACAAATAAATTAGGCCTCATGCCTTAAAAGATCTATTAAATCTTATAGACCAACCTATTTATATGCATATAGCATTATTATATTACACATAATGAGATAAAACTTGTATAATTTTATTAATACACTTATTTAAGCTGATAGACCTGCCATAAGTGTATTGGCTTTTTAATAAGCCTTATCATAAGATAGACTCTTATATATATATATATATATATATATATATATATTTAAAATAGTTAATATGACAGTCTCAACTTTGTTTTTTTAAACTAAACTCAAGCCTACTAAAACCTAGATTGGTGTGACTTATTTTCACATGTAGTTTTTTTTTTTTTTGTCACAAGAGCAATAACCCATGTAGTCCTCATTCATAAAATAGGAAAACACATATAATTTTCAATAAAAAAGATGTAAAAATAATTTGAACAAAACTCATACACTTTTTCAATGATATTGATTTGAGTGGAATCAGCCTTGAATTCAAATTTTATGGATAAAAAAATTATAATTATAAAAAAGTAATTCTACTAAAAAATAAAAATGACCAATTAGTGGAAGCAGCAAGTTGTGCATCTTCAAGTGTCAATTATTTTCCCAAAACGAGAAAAGCAAATCAGCGTATGTCCATAGCAAAACGACGCAGTGTATAACCGTTTTGCAAAAAAGTAACCCGACCAGGTCAGCAATTCCGCACAGTACTGGGCAGCATCACGTCACGTTAGTATGCAATGTGTTGTTGGGTTGTTATAACGGAATATTGAAAATTACGACGATGCCCCTCTGTGAGAGAGCGAGTAGGAGTAGGAGCGCGTGTGGAAACTGTAGAAACCCCTTGGCTTGTCTTTCCCGCGGCCATTAAATGAGGGTCCTCTAACAGCACGCAGACACTATGTTGCACTTTAACGAAGGCACCAACTCAGTCTGTGGAGAAGGATGAAAGAGAAGGTGCGGCCATTAATGCAGACTCTCAAGTCCCAACCACCTACTACTAACCAACGCTAAAAACAACCACAACAACAACAACTTGTAGTAGTAGTAGAAGCGGTGCAGTTTCCCAGCCAGGAAGGAGAGGCCGCAATGTGGAACTCCGCCGAGAACGCCTTCGCCAGATCGTCGTCGTTCAGGGAGGAAACTGAGGACGAGGAAGCGTTGCGCTGGGCGGCGCTCGAGAGGCTTCCCACGTACAAGCGAGCGCGCCGCGGAATCTTCAAGAATGTCATTGGCGACATCAAGGAGATCGACGTCAGAGATCTCCAGGCGCAGGAGCAGCGCCTTCTTCTTGAAAGGCTCGTTGACTGTGTCGACAATGATCCTGAGAGGTTCTTCCAACGCATGAGAAGCCGATTTGACGCGTAATCTCTCTCTCTCTCTCTGAGTAATTAACATGACTTGCGATTCTAAAGCAATTGCGTCAATTACGTTATATTGATTGTGCTGTACACGATTCTGGTCTCTGCAGAGTAGGTTTGCATTTTCCGAAAATCGAAGTTCGATTTCAGGACTTGACCGTTGAGACTTACGTACATGTCGGTAGCAGAGCTCTGCCAACGATTCCCAATTTCATTTGTAATATGACTGAGGTGCTGCTTTCTTTTTTCCTTGCTTTGATCTGGATTATGTTATGTATATATTTGTTTATTAGTTTGTTTTGGACGTAGTTCTGATGTGTTTCCGTTTTGTCATTAGGCTCTTTTAAGACAGTTGCGGATGTACAGAAGAAAGAGAAGCAAATTGACAATTCTAGCAGATATCAGTGGGATTATTAAACCTTCAAGGTCAGGGTTTACAAGTTATTTTACTTTATTAGGCAAAGAAAAATAGTTCATGCACCCATTTGTGTAGACGAGTAGGGCTATATGTGACTTATCTGATTTTGTCTCGTAAAACAGTCAATTATTCTCATTCTCGTTGCTTAAAATTATAAAAATGAGTTAATTTAATTATTTAGATAGTCAATTTCACGTCTTACAAATCTTTTTTTTTAAAGTCAAACCTAAATTTAGTGTTGGACTCCCCTTGCTCATATGCTAATATACACATACAACCTGTTTGGTTTGAGAGAAATTAGATGGGAAAGAATAAAATTAAGTTGGGTTAAAAAAAAAATGAGGCTCCTCTATTATTTCTTACTTATTTCACATATCTCTTTATGTCTCTTTTTTATCTCTTATTTATTTATTTATAATTTATTTTCACTCATTTTTGTTTGTTATTTTTATTTTTGTTCATTTTACTATTTCATCTCCTCGAGGCATATAGAGAGAGAAAAAGATAAAAGAAAAAAATTATTAATAAAGTAGAATAATAAGGTTAATTTAGTGATAAAATGAAAGAAAAAAAAAGAAAGAAAATGTTGAAAGTTTTATTTTTTCTTGGTAACAAAAAATTAATAATTAATCTTTGTCAATAAAAAACTACTAATAAAGCAAAAAAATGAGAATAATAAAGTTTTAGAGAAAATAAGCTATGTATAAATAATGTAAAATAATTTATATAGTTATTTAATCATAAGTATAATAAATTTATATCATTGATGATTTAAAATAGAATGATAATATAAACTTATTTTATAATTATCCATCATCATTAAATTCATAAAAGTTTCTTAGCATATTCATCAATTAACTACTGCTCATTAGGTAAATGCAGGGTTTAAGTCACCACGGTAGGTTCAACATTGCCTTTTTTATTTTTTTTTTCTGTTGTTTTCTGTTGACTGCTGAGACAATAGTTCAACCTAGCGTTAACTGCATTTTGACTGTTTGACATATCAAAAGGACAAAAAGGGCGACTTTTTTCATTCAACTACTACTCTCATTCAAAGAAAATTTACATGGATAAAATCCAAAAATTAACGAATCAATTTCTCGTTTTTGGTACAACAAATTAATTGATTCCAGAAACATTGTTTTACTACTTATATTTTATTCAAAATTGATGAATATTTTTCAACTTCATTTACCCGATAATTGCATTCGTTACATGCATGGTGTTACACAGGCAGGCACATAAAGTTGTCATTTTTTATTTTTAATCTTTGTTGGCAAAAATTTTGTTTTTATCGTTGTCAAGTACTGTATTAAATACTATTTTAATAGTAATTTTTTCAAAATCAAAATGTAATTTTTTTGCATGTTTGGTTTGTTATTCTTGCAGGCTAACGTTGCTGTTGGGTCCGCCAAGCTCTGGAAAAACAACACTACTATTAGCTCTTGCTGGTAGGCTAGGACCTGGGTTGCAGGTACTAAGTTTTCCAATTGGATTAACAAAATTAAAATGGGGTTTCTCTATGGCTGGACGCCCAACTACTATGCCAATAGTATCGGAAATTTTTGCCAGACATGCTGTTTAAGCTTTAACTGAGTACCCGCAACTAAGAATGAATTAATAGGTTGCTTGGAGATTGGAATTAATAAGAACCACGTTCCGAAGTCCTAATAACCGGAGACTCATTCTGAAGGATTTTCTGCAGCCTGTTTGGAGTTATCTAATATCTATAAAACAGAGTTTGCGTATACAGAATAGCAGGATTTAGTAAATTGCATTGGTCCTAATGGAAGCTGGCTTGTTTACCCAGTTAGGGTGTAATGGAAAAAAAATTGTACATTAATATTGCAACTACAAAAGTATTTATTTGCATGGTGTAAGTTGATTACAAAATCAATGGCGAAGGTAAAGTCGACATTGTTATTATGGTTGACTTATTATTATTATTATTATTATTATTTTATTCTTTTTATTGAAGAAGTCGACAATGGCTTTGTAAAATTCCTCTTCAAAGTTGACCTTTTCATTATCAACTTACATCATGTAACTGATGTAAGTAAATACTTCTATAGTTATATTATTAAAGGAATTTTATTTTCATTATACACAACTGGATAAAAAAGCCGATAAATGCCTTCTCTATTTGATTCATACTTGGTAATAAATATAAATAGCTTAATTGACCAAAGGGGTAATGGCCAATAGTTGCTATGCTCCATTTTGGATTTAAACCTTGGTTCTTCCCCCCATCTCATATATGTATTTATGCCCTTCGAAGATGTCAGGGAACATTACATACAATGGACATAGCCTGAAAGAGTTCGTTCCTCAGAGAACCTCTGCCTATGTTAGCCAACAAGATCGGCATGTGGCAGAGATGACCGTGAGAGAAACTCTCCAGTTTGCTGGTCGCTGTCAAGGCGTTGGATTTAAATTTGGTATGCTTTTACGTGATTGTGTTAACATATATTCAATTTGCACTTTATATGCTAATTACTAAATTTTGGACTCTTACCAGATATGTTGCTGGAACTTGCCAGAAGAGAAAAGAATGCTGGAATAAAACCAGATGAAGATCTTGATCTGTTCATGAAGGTACCTTTTCATTTTCTTTTCTAAAATTTATAAACTTTATTTATGGATACAAATTAATCTACTCTAGTTTATTTTTGTAGTCATTAGCTCTCGGGGGACAGGAAACAAATCTTGTGGTGGAGTACATCATGAAGGTATTCTCTAAGTACTGTTGTTACTCTTGAATGCACAACGAATTTTCTTGTGATTGCGACCTGAGGTCCTGAAATATTTTTGGCTAGGGATTTATTTTGAAACATTTTTTATTAATGGAATTCGTTATGCAAAATAATTATTCTGTTGGATACAATACGTGAGTGTGTATGAAGTGAGAAAGGTGCGCATAAGAAGAATTAGGGAAAGAGTGGTGGATTATTAGCTTGGATTACGAGCCAAAATTGAAAGGTGGATTAACAAAGCTTGGATTAGGCCAAAATTCTTTAGCTAGCCTTGGATCATGTTTTTGTGACGACTCACGATTCACAAACTGAGCCACAACAAGTTAACTAAAATACTCACATTAAATCTAGTATATGTTATCAAACTCTACAGACATTTGGTACTACTATTTTAGTAAGCAACATATTAGATATTTTAAGAAAATCAAAATTATAATTCGCTAAAATACTTATTTTAAAAAATAAGTCTATTTTAGCAAATCTCAAAATAAAATGTTAAATAATGTAAAAAATATAACAGGCAAAAATAAAAAATTGATTTCTTTTCTATATCTTTTATTTCAGTTTGATCTATAAGTTTTAAAAAATTTAGTTTGATTCCTTAACCTGTCTATTAAATTATGTTGTCCTTTCATTCTATCAGTTATTATACTAACATTGTCGAATGTTGACTATGAAGATGCCGCATCTTATGAGTATTTGTCAAATCAGTAAAATTAACATTGTAATACAAAATTATCCACTAAGGCCCAATGTGAAACAGCTTAACTTTTTCAGCAAGTAATCTCAATGAAGATTCATTAGCCACTAGTATCCGTGTCTTATGTCTGAATTATTATATCGTTATTTCATTTTTTGTTGTTTTTGGATCTTCCGAACTCCCAAGTACTAAAATATTTTTCACAAAGATATTAGGTTTGGACATATGTGGTGACACATTAGTGGGAGATGAAATGCTCAAGGGCATCTCAGGGGGGCAAAAGAAGCGGCTTACAACAGGTTAAGGAAGGACATGCATTACTTTGTCTTGTGTACTAGCATGTTAGATGTGTTCGGTATATGCTAATCAGTTTATGTGTGATTTACAGGTGAATTATTAATTGGTCCAGCAAGAGTGCTGTTCATGGATGAGATATCAACTGGTCTTGATAGTTCAACTACTTATCAAATTATCAGATATCTTAAGCATTCAACCCGTGCACTTGATGGGACCACAATTGTATCCCTTCTTCAACCAGCTCCAGAGACCTATGAATTGTTTGATGATGTTATTCTTTTGTGCGAGGGTCAGATTGTATATCAGGGTCCCCGTGAAGCTGCTGTTGATTTTTTCAAACAAATGGGATTCAGTTGTCCTGAGCGAAAAAATGTAGCAGATTTCTTACAAGAAGTGAGTAGCCATAATGGAATTTATGTTTCCACTATAGTTGGTTTTAGTGACGGTTCACCTGATACTTCAAATTCTTGTCAACAGGTTACGTCTAAGAAGGACCAAGAGCAGTACTGGTCCGTTCCCGATCGCCCTTACCGATACGTACCTGTTGGGAAATTCGCTGAAGCATTTTCCTTGTATCGTGAGGGAAGGATTTTGTCTGAGCAACTAAATTTACCTTTCGATAGACGCTATAATCATCCAGCTGCCTTGGCAACTGTTAGCTATGGCGCGAAAAGGCTCGAACTTCTCAAGACTAATTACCAGTGGCAGAAGCTTCTTATGAAGCGGAACTCATTTATCTATGTTTTTAAATTTGTTCAGGTAATCCTACCGGTATAAATATACTGTTAAAGCATAAAAGAGTTAATGATTTATAGATTTCTAAACTAATTCTCGTGATAAAAATCACCTCAAGAAAAAAACAATAATTCTTGTGGTCTCTTAAACTAGACAATTCTTTCTTTAACTTGTGAAAACTTGTTTTAGCCATCTCGAATTCTTTTTTTTTTTCCTATATGTGACTGTAACGTTTGACTTTTAATTGGTTCTAAGATGGATGTAACAATGTAAGGTTTATGTAGCTGATCTTGACCCTTATTTACTAATTCCAGCTGCTTTTGGTTGCCTTAATTACAATGAGTGTTTTCTTCCGAACAACGATGCACCATAATACAATTGACGATGGAGGCTTATATCTTGGGGCACTGTACTTCTCTATGGTTATTATTCTTTTCAATGGTTTTACCGAGGTGTCAATGTTAGTTGCAAAGCTTCCAGTTCTTTACAAGCACAGAGATTTGCATTTCTATCCTAGCTGGGCATATACACTTCCTTCTTGGTTCCTTAGTATCCCAACTTCCCTGATAGAGGCTGGATGCTGGGTGACGGTCTCTTACTATGCAAGTGGATATGATCCTGCATTTACTAGGTATCTCTTATGTTCACTTTGTGATTTCAATTTCATTTATTCTTAGAGTTTCTTTTAAGCGACTATTTTGTGTACTACTGGACCTGCAGATTTTTGCGGCAGTTCTTGCTTTTTTTCTTCCTGCACCAGATGTCTATAGGTCTGTTTCGTTTGATAGGATCCTTGGGCCGGAATATGATAGTATCCAATACCTTTGGATCCTTTGCCATGTTGGTTGTAATGGCTCTTGGCGGATATATAATTTCAAGAGGTCGAACATCAATTTCAATATTTTTGTGTTTCTAAATTCGGTTTGGAAAAGTAATTTTTCTGACTTTATATCTCATTTTTGGGCAGACCGTATACCTGTTTGGTGGATATGGGGTTTTTGGATTTCTCCATTGATGTATGCACAAAACTCAGCTTCTGTGAACGAGTTCCTTGGACATTCTTGGGATAAGGTATAAGCCTTCATGTTATTATAATGTGTTTCTTTCAGAACCATTGTAAATATTTGGGAAATGCAGATGATAATGCTAATTTCCTTACTGCGTTGAAAATGTACTCACTATTTAATTTCTTTACAGAAAGCTGGAAATCAGACTACCTATTCATTGGGTGAGGCAGTATTAAAAGAGCGAAGTTTGTATGCAGAAAACTATTGGTATTGGATTGGTCTTGGGGCAATGGTTGGATACACAATTTTGTTCAACATTCTATTTACAATCTTCTTGGCTTACCTTAATCGTAAGGCACATTCTGTATAAAGCCTTTTTCTATTGTTGCGGTGCCATATATCTGTGCTTCATAGGCCAAAATTAACTTTTGTTTAGAGGAGTATTTCTATATATCTTATTTCCCTAATATTTTCTTCAGCCTTGGGAAGACAACAAGCTGTAGTTTCAAAGGATGAGCTGCAAGAAAGAGAAAAGAGAAGAAAAGGTGAAAGTGTTGTTATAGAGCTGAGAGAGTACTTGCAGCGTTCGGCATCAAGTGGTTTGTAAATTATGAATTATGTGTGTGTGTGTGTGGTACTTGACCGTTACTAAATAGCTGGGACGTGACATTTCATCCAATTGTCATATATTCTCAGGAAAGCATTTTAAGCAAAGGGGAATGGTTCTCCCATTTCAACCACTTTCCATGGCTTTCAGCAATATCAATTACTATGTGGATGTCCCTTTGGTATATAAACCGATCATTCCTTTTAATTTATAAAATTTAATTTATGGTACATGAAATGCTATTTTATTCAATTATTGCTTCAGGAATTGAAACAACAAGGGATAGTAGAGGACAAGCTACAGCTTCTTGTTAATGTTACCGGAGCCTTTAGACCTGGTGTGTTGACAGCATTGGTTGGAGTAAGTGGTGCCGGAAAAACGACGCTGATGGATGTGTTAGCTGGCAGAAAAACTGGTGGAGTCATAGAAGGGAGTGTATATATATCTGGCTATCCCAAAAGGCAAGACTCTTTTGCAAGAATTTCCGGTTACTGTGAGCAAACTGACGTTCATTCCCCTTGTTTGACTGTCTGGGAATCCTTACTGTTCTCTGCTTGGCTTCGATTATCTTCAGACGTTGACTTCGAGACACAAAAGGTGGGAGACATAGTATTGCCTTTTTGCATATTATAGGGATAGACATGCAATACATTTTGGTATTCTGTTGATTAAAAATAAATAACTTCTGGAGAGTTTTGATTACCAGGCCTTCGTTGAGGAGGTAATGGAGCTTGTGGAGCTCACTCCGTTAAGTGGAGCACTAGTGGGCCTACCTGGAATTGATGGTCTGTCAACTGAACAGCGAAAAAGATTGACTATAGCTGTTGAATTGGTTGCCAATCCTTCTATAGTCTTCATGGATGAACCCACTTCTGGATTGGATGCCCGGGCTGCAGCCATTGTGATGAGAACTGTGAGGAATATAGTGAATACTGGGCGAACAATTGTGTGCACGATCCATCAGCCTAGCATAGACATATTTGAATCCTTTGATGAGGTATTCTCTTTACGAGAGGGCTTTTCAAGCATTCCTTATTAACATGGATATTTGGAGTTGTACTTATGACCAATAGGCAACATATTGTCTCTCTCTCATGGAGCAACTTACTTTTTTGTTGACATTATTATATAGTTAAACTGTAATTTCTTTCTATTTTGTTTGTGTACGAGTAACATATGCCCGTAGCTGTTGTATGTTCCAGTTTTCCTGGTCCTGTCTATAATGAAATGATTGGTGGTTTCGAAGAGAGCATCATATATTATTTTTCTATTTGAATTTCTCTTTTAAACTTGCTTTCTCTTCACTAGTCTGACGAAATACCAACTTTTACAGCTTCTGTTTATGAAAAGGGGAGGAGAGCTCATTTATGCTGGTCCACTTGGCCCTAAATCGAGTGAACTAATTAGTTATTTCGAGGTCAGTTGATGCAAGCTTAGCTTTCACTGAACAAGTGGTATATGGTGGAATGGTGATAAAGCAATCCTCAATTATTCATAATATCAATTATCTATGTAGGCAATCGAAGGAGTTCCAAAGATCAGGTCTGGATATAACCCTGCTACGTGGATGCTGGAGGCTACTTCTTCAGTTGAAGAAAACAGATTGGGAGTGGACTTTGCAGAAATCTACAGAAAATCAAGTTTATATCAGTATGTACATTTTTTGGCGGTAAATTTTGTACATGATTTTTTTATTTATATAAACATACCATGTTTTTCTTCAGATATAACCAAGAGTTGGTTGAAAGGTTGAGCAAGCCTAGTGGTAATTCAAAAGAATTGCATTTTCCAACCAAGTATTGCCGGTCATCTTTTGAGCAGTTCCTAACTTGTCTATGGAAGCAAAATCTTTGTTACTGGCGTAACCCTCAGTACACTGCTGTTCGCTTTTTTTACACTGTCATAATCTCATTGATGCTTGGGTCAATATGCTGGAGATTTGGTGCTAAAAGGTCCTTCTCTCTTCATTTTTCTTTTCTTCTATGGATCTTCAATTCCAAGTAACATTCTGTTTCAAATTTGGGAAGCCACGCAATGTTTCAAATTTGGTGCTAAAAGGTCCTTCTCTCTTCCATTTATTTTAATCATTAGGTACATCTCTGCAATGTTTTCCTGATAGAAGTAAGGACCTATGATGTATCCCATAAATGTGTAAACATATATTAAGACAGCCCTGCTAGACATGAGCAATTGACAGACATCTTGTTGAATAAGTTTTAGTTAGAACATCGTGAAGACATCTTGTCTGGATATTCATGGCATGGTTAGATTCTTTGGACAGAACTTAGATGTTGTACCAAAAGATTTGGAGTTTCATCTTGATAATCTCCTCTATAAGGATTCTATTAAATGTTAGTGCCTATTATCGAGGTGAAACTACAATTCTGATTGGAGAACAGTACCAACATCACCTATGGTACTGCATTTAAGTTTTGTCCTTTCTGTTTTTTAACCATCAGACTTTATGTAACAACCATGTTATTACTTTTGCAGGGAAACGCAGCAAGATCTATTCAATGCCATGGGATCGATGTATTCGGCAATCCTCTTCATTGGTATAACAAATGGCACAGCTGTTCAGCCTGTTGTTTCTGTGGAAAGATTTGTTTCTTATAGAGAAAGAGCTGCAGGGATGTATTCGGCTTTATCATTTGCATTTGCTCAGGTATTTTTTCAGATATAACATTCATTTAGAATTAGTGCATGGAAATAGCAGGTTTCCGTAAGTTGAGTCACTTTTTATCCTACAATGTGCAGGTTGTGATTGAGTTCCCTTATGTGTTCGCACAAGCTATTATATACTCTTCAATATTCTATTCCATGGCTTCCTTTCTCTGGACTTTTGATCGGTTCATTTGGTACTTATTCTTCATGTATTTTACGATGTTATATTTTACCTTCTATGGAATGATGACAACGGCTGTCACACCAAATCATAACGTTGCTGCCATCATTGCTGCTCCATTTTATATGTTGTGGAACCTTTTCAGTGGTTTTATGATTCCTCACAAGGTATGGAAACTGATACTTCATTGCTTCTTTCTGGAGTGTTGGCTTATTTAGGTCACTCTAGAATCAATGTTACAAAAAATGCCGGAGCATGAAATGCATTAAGGAGAATTTCTATTATAGTAGATCCATTTTAGTAAATAAAAATTAATCCCGACTTTTGTCCTTGAAAAGTTATCAAAATACTAAATTTTTGTCATTGACTGCATTCATCCATTTGCTCCCAATAAACAATAACTTCTAGACTATTTTGATGTAAAAAATTTATCATCAGGTATTATAATGATGTAAAATATTTCAACTAAACTGATATACCGAAAAGTTTTAAGGGATTTTACTCATAAATAACTATCAACTTGATGTTTTCTGTGATTCTTTGAGAGTTTTATTTAACTAAAGTGTTAGTGTTTTGTTCTAATCAAACAAAACAGTTCCACGTAAAACAAATCATCTAATTTCACATGGCAATTACACAAGATCCATACTCCAGAGAATGTTTGAATATGTATTGCTGTTTTGTTTCTTTTATAATTGTATGATGCAACTTTTAGGCAGATCCATTATTCTTTGATATTCTCTTGCTACTTTGATTGGCATATTATTATACGTGGAGAGAAAAATACATCAACTTGTGTACTTAAATCTGTCATCTAATAACTTTTCTGCTTCTTTAATTTCTCAGAGGATCCCTATTTGGTGGAGATGGTATTACTGGGCAAACCCTGTAGCATGGAGTCTGTATGGTCTGCTAACTTCACAGTATGGTGGCGATACTCATTTAGTGAAGCTCTCTGATGGAAACTCGATGACTATAAGAGAGGTACTCAAACACGTGTTTGGGTACAGGCATGATTTCTTGTGCGTTACTGCTGTTATGGTGGCGGGCTTCTGCATATTTTTTGGAGTTATATTTTCATTTGCAATTAAATCCTTCAATTTCCAAAGGAGATGATGGGATGAGACTTGCTAGCCACTAGAGATATTGTAACCAAATTATATCAGTTTTTCAATACCTCATAAAAATAAGCGTGACATCTGTATAGCGATATGATTATATTTATAGCATAGCACTAGTGTGCTTTTAGGGTTTGTAAACTAATAAGAATACATTATCCAAATTATTTTTGTTTTACATAATTCAGGGACAAATTAGTTGTAAGGTGACGTATTATTGGTTTATAGGGATTCTGTTAGATATGAAGTCAGATTACTGGTTAGTAATGACAGATTTTGGTGAAAGTGAATAATATATATATATATATATATATATATATTTATATATATATATATTCTCTCTTTATCTTGTCCGAAGTCATACTTTTCTATTTCCTTATTCTTTATCTAGTAAAAATATCACTTTCAGTTATTTATATAATAATATTTTAATAATTCTAATTATGACAAATAGTTAATCACTTTCAACTGTATTAATGATTTTTTTGTACTTTTAATTTATTATGAAGTTTATTAATGAGATATCACTATAGTGAAAGTGATTGCATTTAATAAAACTATTAACAATATAATTTATTTTTGTAGGTTGGAAAAAGTATTTACTTTGTAAATTTATCTTTTTCTTTAAAAAAATTATCTTTTCAACTTGAATTAACCCAATGACCCAATTATCTTTTCAAGGTTATATTTTGATCATGTTTATTGTACAATTTTTTTATGCATAAAAAAGTAAAACAACAGGAAACGAGGAAAACAAAGATCACTCCTTATAAAAGTAGACTCCTTTAGTAAATTCAAATTGTTAGATGTGCTGATTTTAAAATTAATCGTATGGTAAAAAGCTTTATATTTCTTGTTCTACAGTCTTTTTTTCTCTTCATTTAATCATAGTGCTACGGATATCGTTATTATCACTAATAAAATAAATAAGTTTCTAACTTAATATTTCTTAAATAATGATGATATAATGGCATTCACAATAAAATTGGCCACCAAATCTAACCAATGGGTGTAACAAGGACCACAACAGGTCACCAACAACCTTGAACTTGAAGACTGAAGTCATAACACAATACTCATACACCGTCAATCTAACCTATGCTGTGCATTTACCTAAACGCACTGATACCAAAAGAAAGCTTTTACTAAAACTAAAATAAAGGCAATGTAAAAAATATACTTCATAAAATCTATTTTAAATATCCTGTAGACGAGATTCAACAAAGTGCATCCCCTTTTTCATTCCTTCTCTTTTAAATCTCAATAAATAAATAATTTCCACCATTGATCATTTTTTATACACGTGTCAGTAGAAGCTGTTAGGGACTAGAGATGTCCATTTCTTCCACTAAATGGAGAATCAAACATAATTGGCTGAATAACATGTTACTCAATATACATGCATTATTTCTTTCCATAAACAACTTGATGACTAAATAGCAATGATCCTCTCCCAAGAACACTTTCATTTCAGACGTAATCAAAAAAATATAAATAGGATCAAGAGAGCGGGGGCTAAAAAAGCAAGATATTTCCCAAGTAAAATTCCAAAACATGCATCAGTATATGTATTTTAGGGTTTTTACCATTTTCATTGTATACCCTTTTTCTATTTTTAAACCAAAATGTAGGGAAAAACTTTTCAGAAGGGTCGTATGGCTGGTATCAGAAAATCAGGGACCAGGCCAAAATCCAAAACATCCCTTTCACTGTTAAATATGACCTATATAGAATATGAGGAAGAAGCAACAAAAAAAAACCTAGTGTGTTTGGTGAAGCCTGAAGGAATATCTATCTACATTGTGAATACCACGAGGCAAAGAGCTAGTCACTTCCAGATCTTGAAATGCTTGTCATGACTAGTTGAAGCCACCAATCCAGTAACATTCGATACTGCCAAGGAAGATACAACATCGTCATGTGCATGCAGAGTCATTGTCTTGTTATCACCGAAGTCCCACAGCTCAATAGTCTGAAATCCCCATGATTCCACATTCAAAAATATAATAACATGTTTTGTTCTGTCTGATATAATAATAATTACAAGACAGAAGATAAACAACTTATACCTCATGGCAGCCAATGACCAGCAAAGGATAGAAGGGATGGAAAACACAGGTGCTGAATTTGTTCCTACAATCTTTCAACTCGTGAATGCATTCCCCTTTGCCACCGGACGCAACATTCCATACTCTAACCATATCATCACTGAGAGAAGCCAAAAATTTTCCAGACAAATCCCAGCACACAGATCGGACAAGATTATTATGGCCCTAAAATGGAGTACCAGAACAAGATTGGTAAATAATCAATGGTCAAGAGTTTCACTCCGAGGAGGGGGAGAAAAAAAGAGAGAAAGATGGCATCAATGGATAAATTCTAGATCATTTTGAGAAAAATAACTAAAGTAATGTTCGGGACACGAACAAAACAGAATGGAATTAGACATTATTGTTTTGTATTGTACTTGCTCTCCACCTGTGCATTGCACATGCCTTTACATATATTCAAACAACTAATAATAATTATTATTATTATTTAATATTGAACATTTAATTTAATAATGTGATAGATATTATTGAAGAGGACTTAGTATAATTTGAGTTTTTTATATTGTATACAATATAAAATAAATCTTTCATACAGGCAATTACAATTGGAATGACTAAATAATATAAAACAAATTATATTATATATTTGAAAAAACTGAAGCTTAACGAAACCAAAAAATGATGTAAATTATACAGTCAAGTCATTACATTAATATTAAAGAGGACTTAATATAATTTTAAGTTTTTACATAATACACGGTAAAATGAATCTATCTTTAGGTAAATAGCAAAATAATCTAATACTGGAGAGAGTGTAGGTTTGTAATCAATAATTATCAAGAAGGAAGTTCTAGCGTTGTTTATGATTGATTAAAACTTAGCATCAGAAATACAAGTAAATAAGAATACTATAAACAAAATTTGCAGCTGACCTGTAATTTAAGTCTGCAACCCAGGGTTTCCACATCAAAAATGGATACGAAATTATCCACTGCAGCTGCAAGAAGCCTTCCCAAGCAAGGTTGAAATCTCATCTGAGTTGCACCACCCTGATAAAATATTGGAAAATTAAGTTATTTGCAATCAAATTATAGCAATACATTGAGAATTAGGATGAGCTTCACAACTTATTTTAGATTCCATACCTTGAAAACCCCAGTACAACTACCATTTTTAATACTCCAGTATCTTATCTCACTATTGTCACAAGAGCAAATAAGGTCATCTTTGCTAGGGTGAAAATCTAGTGACATCACAGTTGTTGCATGTCCTGTGAATGTACGAAGAGAATAACTTGGCTGCAAAGCAATCAAAATTCCATCAATTATATGAGAAAAATAAAAGAAAGTGTCACCTAATTAATAGCATCTAAATTTATGTAAGAAAAATCTCTGATGCACCCCTTAGACTAAAGAAATGAAAATAATTTTTTTTTAAGCTAGTCAACTTTCCACACTAATACCAACAAAGTCAACTTTCACCACACAGTTGCATTATTAAAGCTAACCGCTAAAATCTTCTCCAATTGATCTATATTAGTGAGTTCACAACATAAATTGTACATCATAAGAAAATTCTCAACTTCTTTATTAAATCAAATTAACTGAACTTTGAAAAAAGAGAATTGAATTTAACCAATTATAATCATGACTTACATTATCAACATCCCAAACCCTAACAGTTTTGTCTGCTGAGGATGTAGCAACACGCAACATGCTTGGACAAAATCGAACATCAGTTATCCATTCACTGTGCTCTTCAAGTGTAGATTTCAGGTTAAACAATTCTGTGCACCACAAAGAAGCCTGTACCACACAAAGCAGAAAAATGATTTCATCAATGTTATTACCTGGCTGGTTCACTTGTCAAACCAACAAATAGAGTCCAAGATTCATAACCACAAAATTTCACCACAACAAATTCAAATAAAAAAACAAAAGTTTCTTCTAACAACCACTAAATGCAACATTTCTACTGAAATGGAGGTTATTTCATTGCTAAGTTGGATACTTGGATCAATCTAGCACTTACCTTATTATCGTGGCCACCTGTAGCAAGAAGTTTTCCATCTGATGAGAAGTGACAACACTCAACTTTATGCAAACTTGCCCCTATATGCTTGATATCCTTGAATGAGATTTCTAAGGAACAGTGAACCATTTGAATTAAAAAATTTAGGTTTTTGCATATAGTCATATAAAAGATCCAAACCACAAAATGCCTATTGGATTGAGATATTTTTGGAAGGGGGAAAAGAGAGGGCAGATAATTCATCTATCAGATTTATCACACCTTTGCCAATTTTTTTGCTAACATCTGTATCATCAGGAGATAAGAATGACTCAACATTGTCGCCCAAACATCCATCACCCACAAGGTGATCCATATCAGCCTGCAAAATAATAATTCAATTGCCTAGCTGTCATGTAGTTTTTTAGAGTGCCTAGATATTTCCATGCTTAGAAACCTTATTTTTTTCAGTCAGTTATTGTAGCATAGATAAAAAGCATTCCATGTGACAAAGATAGAAATAGAAGTTCTCAATAAAACTGGGTGCAATATTAGGATATCGCAAATCAATTGATTCTGTGCAATGCATATAAGTAATCCAAGAAAATACTTATGAAGGAGACACTGACCAATTGATTCTGTGCTGACGTAAGTGGGCCCAAACCATCAGTACCAAACATAAATGATGACTTAGAGGAAGGAACATTCTGTTGCAGAGTTGACACTGTCATCATGTCTGCAGGTGTTTGTGTAGATGGTGTTTTAGGTGAACTGATAGGTGGTCCTGTAGTGTTTGCAGTTCCAGAACTATTGGCAGGACCAGAAGATGATGCTGGTTTTCTCTTCCGCCCTGTTTTACTTATGGAAACCTTAAAGTAACACATGCAATCAAACTGATTAAAAGACCTGGATATGCATTGCAGTCAGTAAATACTGTTCAAAAGCAGCAGATGAAAACCTGGTTGTTTCCTTGTAAGGTATTGGACACATTGCCCTCTACAGTCATGGTTCCAGGACCATTTTTTTCTTGCTTCTGGAGAGATTCAGACTGATGGCTTGAAAGAGGGTGCTGTGAACATTGTTGATGCTGCTGACTACTCTTTTGAATTTGTTGCTGTAAAAGACAATTTACTATATAATGAATACTTTGGGGAAGTCCAGAGGCAACAATTTCTGATGGAATACATTCAAAGTGGTGGAGAAGTTAATCCAAATCAGGCACAGGTGTAGGTGTCTAGGTGATACCTTAAGGAACATATCTGAGTCAGGATGAGGCAGCACTGAGGAACCAACTTGAGCGGGTGACCTGTTATCAGGAATTAAATCACCTAAAGAATTTGATTGGCCATCTTTCAAAAGAGCCATGTTTTGATCATTAACAAGCATCCTGAGTCTTCTGCTCTCAAAATCACTGGCAGAAGGAGAAATCAAATTTTGTTGTGCCTGAAGCATAAGTTGCTGCCGTACAGAAAGTTGATGGAAAGATTGTGAAGACTGCATCAAATTATTCGGCTGGAGAAATCCTGAGCGGAGCTCATCCAGTCCCTAAAATAGTTACGATCAAATCATAAATAGGATTGCTTGGACAGTAGAAAGAACATTGATGTACCTACATTACCTAGATGAAAGAAAAAAGGAAGAGAGAGATAGCCTTGTATTGTTATTTTACATTTCCTCAATGATGAAATTTAAAGCACAATACTTAGTGAACTAAATATCTATATCACAGCCAATTTTGGCAATTTCAATTTTACAATGACATCTCATATTAAAAGTTAAAACTTTAACAGAGGCCAACAGTGAAGTTATGCCCAAGCCAATTAGAGAGGCTTCCCCTACCATTGAACCAGACAGGTAATGCCCCTCTATTGTTAGGGATTTAAAAGAGAGTTTGCTTCAATAGCACAATACTATTTTCTAAGGAAAGTGTCCAATCTTCAACCTTAAAATGAATTCCTAGACAAAGATAGTAATCATTCTTATGTTGAAAAAGACAATGTCATCTATCAATGTAATCCAATAAACATAGCAACATCGAACGTATGCACTACATGCTATTCCCTAATATATTCCCTAATATATTAAGATTTATTGTTTGAAATTTGAATTTGACAAATCAATGATCCAAGAAAGATGGACTCAGGAAACAACATATAAACAGCATCATAGTTCTAATTTTGTTAGGAAGAATTAGGTCAAAGCGAGTCTTACTGCTAGAGGCCATCCTTTAAGAGTCAAATTGCTACCACCTTGATTTGAACCTAAAATGAGAATAATTGTCGACCAAAAATCAAATGCAAATTCTAAAATCAAACCATCACAATTACAATAAAATACAAATCTAACAGAAATTGCTA
This sequence comes from Glycine max, assembly GCF_000004515.6. Taxonomy (NCBI): domain Eukaryota; kingdom Viridiplantae; phylum Streptophyta; class Magnoliopsida; order Fabales; family Fabaceae; genus Glycine; species Glycine max. Next base: position 9,502,175 of record NC_038253.2, on the reverse strand, counting down.
TTAAGATGGCATATAAAGCAACTATGATCCATAGTAGGGAAAGTTAAGTATTTAAAGATATCAAAGCTGACATATTCGTGTTGAGGTATTCAGTCCAATAGCTTAAAAACCATAGAAAAACCTGTGAAAAATATTGAATTGATTTAGATTTTCCTTAAAAAGACAAGGAAGATATGTTCATAGTAATGAGGAGCATAAAATCATGCATCACATTCTTATTACATAATTATATTTATGATGTCTTTAACTTAGAAAACAACAGCATGTCATTTAATAAGTAAAGTTCCTTAAAGTCCATTTACAGTTACAATTTTAAGGCACAAGAACCGCGTGAAAGGAGATAATTGGATTTAGACTTTGGAAATCTATAACTTTTATCTTGCATCACAATTTCTACTTTTCCATTTGACCAAACGGACTTATGTTCAGAAAACCATATCACCCAAAAGCTTAGCATGCCAAGGGAAGGTCTACCAGTGAATGATTTCTTATCTCTGGTACGATGTAACAGGTTTTTAGAAATATACTATTTTTTTTACTTTAACAATGTGACCAATAACCAAAGAAAATAATTATTAAATATATAGACTTTAAAAAGAGAAGCCCTAAACTATATTGTAATTATGTTAATTCGAATTGATAATTTTTGGGAGGGAGGAATAAACTATAAATCAAATTACATATGCGACAACAAAGGAGGTGCATTCGCAGACGATGTTGGTTGAGAAAAGAAAGCTAAAGAAAACTAGATTGAAGTCAATTACAGATCTAAAGACACCTAAGCTAATGATGCAATTGCCTCAGGCTCAGCCATTCAAAAGCTTTGAATCATGACCAAGATTCTGACTTCCAACATATGTTTTTGAACAAATACCAGAACAAATTAAGTTATTCAGTCAAATAATTTTTCCAATTGATGTATCCATACCCAATATTCAAATATTTTGCATGTCTTCAGTGTCCAAACACAATTTATATCCTCGTGAAAGAAAAGTTCCAAGTAACTCTTCATAAGCACAGGTATTATGTACAATCATGTTCAGTCAACAGGAATAAAACAAATAGCTTGACTTCCAAACAAAAAAGAGTGTCAGAACTGGCTGAAAATTAACAAAGATTGAATATCTTCAAAGGCTCCTTATTGAACTTACCAAGTCTGTATATTGAAACACTAACAAGTGAAAGTAAATTTAGAAACAATAAGTTAAATTTGAAACAACAAAATGAGTACCATGACAACTGATAAAGGATCCTTCTGAAACAACAGCTTGAGACCTCATCATTGCATTCATATCACTGTTTAAGTCCTGTTTCAGGAGCCAAGACTAGTAAATACAAAATATTATAAATTAGAAATGGGGTTGTATACAAATCGAGACAATAACGATGTTCAGAATTACTTGTGTAGACCCTGGAAGCTTCTGGTTCAGATTTTGGACATGCTGAATATCCCCCTGTAAAATACTAGGTGCACTGAGCAATGTCTGTCTACAAACAGAAATTTGACAACTAGCAAATTCAGCCCAAATTGAGATAGGCAATCAAGAATAAGAAGACATGAATAATAAGTGTTCTCATCAAAGAAAACAATTGGTACGCACCCTGTAGCCTGTTCACCAGTTGTTGCTGCTGCTTTCAACAATAAGGCATGGTTTGGGTTTAGAAGCTGAGCAACATCATCAATTACTTTTTGCTGCATAATATAATAAATAGTGCAAACATGTGACTATAATCATATAAAAACAGCAGGGCCATGTTATACTCCCAGACAGACTAGATACCTGAATGCTTGTGTCATCTAAGGCATCTTTCTGAAGTGGAAGCTTCAACCTGTCTTCATAAGTTTTTGTTGTATTAGCATTAGAAGTTGCCCGGTTCTGCCTCATCAAAGGATCACTGCTAATAGGACAGCTAGCACTGCCACTAATAAGTTGAGTTCCACGCAGACGTTGCTGCTGCTGCTGAGCATGTCTTTGCAATAAGAATTGCATTTGCTGATTCTGGTTTGTATTCTGAAGCTCTTGCTCCAGTTGCTTCTGCATTAGTCGAGCCTTAATTTGTTGACTCTGTCATTTTCAAATTTATACTAAGCTGACATTTATGATTTATGGCCTGTACTACATAAATAAGGGCTAACCAGAGATATTGAAACAAACATCTAGTTCTTGTTTTGACAGTGACCCAATAACTTAACACGACAGATGTCAATGTCTACAATCTTCATCATCTTAAAACTATAGAAAATAGAATTGCAATGAAAACAATGGCTAGTAAATAATAAATACCAAATCATGGACTGTTACATTAATACACACACATACACATGCTTCATCAGATTTTTAAAAATCATATAGGTATATGTACAAAAGAAAGAGTGTCATCAAGAAGCACACACTTAACCTTGGTTCCCATTTAGCAGTACTAGAAGCAGGAAGATAAAAATGAGTACTAAATATTAAGAAGGATAGCAAGGAATTAATCATGGAAAATAGGGGGAAAAAATAATTGATGTACATTAAAAAAATAAATTCACACCTTACTGTAAGATACTGCTGCTTCTTGGTGCTTCTGAGCTGTATCTTGGAGCTTCTGATTTGCCCTGGCAATATATATGTCCCAGAAGACAGACCACCACTCAAAAAGAAAACCACTAGGTGCATCTATAACTGGAGCATGTAGCCAAAAAGTCAAATTCAATAAATTAGAAGAGCATTTGCATTTGCATATACCTAATTTCTTTCCCCTAAGAAAGCCTATATGCATTATCTTACCAATAGGATCCGTTGAAACATTTCCTTCGGCCTGAAATATTCTTGCAGTAGCATGTAATTGTCTCTTCGTGAGATAATCGTGAATATACAAATCTAACCTGCTCGCCAACCCCCCCAAAAAAATGGTAGCTAATTAGAAATGTTGAGAAAAACTATAATAAAATAATCAAAGTGATAGCAATCAGCAAGACAATGCCAGGTCTAACAAACACAAAACATCCACTGCACACAACATTCGCCTGCACCAATAAGCATTTCTCATTTTGAAAGTGACATAACAGAGACACGCACAACAACAACAACAACAACAACAGCAGCAGCAGCAGCAGCAGCAGCAACAACCAAATAATGTGATTGCTGGTAAAACAAAAAAGCCATAAAGGTTAAAACACACCATGCATAGAATAGTTGATAACTACAAGATTTTAAATTGACATCAATCTTACTAAGAACTAAAAAATAAAAAACAAATGCAGGCTAAATGCCAAGGGGTGCGTATATACATTTACATATGAGCTACTCCAAACTGAAAACCGAAAGAAGAAAAAAAAAATCAAAGCTTGGAGTGAAATGCAGAAGCAAATCAAACGAGAGACGAAAGACAGCAAAAAAAACGCAGATAATGCGTAAGGCTTACAACACAATCAGCTATGAAGAGGTAACAGAACGGGGGGTGCAAGAAAACCCAAAAACTCAACACACCAACATGATCACACGAAAAACCTAAAACCTAAAACAAAAACACGAGGGAAGAAGCGGCGAGCAGAGACGCCACCAACACAAGAAACTGAAGAAAACCCAAAAGAGAGAAATCAAATAGGAAGAAGTAAGTGGGTCAAAAGAAAAAAGAAAAAGGAAGGTGGCAAGTTGAAAAAGTCAGTGCTTTCCGTACATTTTATCCGCTTCCCAGTTGGGATTAGACATGGTTTGAGCTCTGAAACGCGTAAAAATCTGATCTTGGCGATGATGAGCAGGTAGAAGCTATATGCAGTGTATGGCTATGGAGACTGCGTCAGAAAAATATGTTTCCCGCTACACAGTGAGAGAGAGAGACAAAAAGGTTTGCTTAGATTTTTCAGGAACAAACAATATCAAAATAATAACTCTTGTTTTTTTTTTAAAAATTTTCAAAAAAGTTAAATGAAGAAAGTATGTACAGATTATTTGTTTTCTATAAATAAACTAATTCAAATGTTTATTAGTAAAAATTACTTAATTTCATTTAATTAAAAATTTTGATATATGATAAAAAAACTAGCACTTGCATATATTAAAATTAAATTTTAATTATTAATATAAAATGACCTTTTTAAAAAGTAATAATAAATTAAAGTCTAATTACTAATATTAGTTTTTATTTTAATTCATTATGCAGTATTGCATGAATGAATGAGGGATTACACGTGTATTACATGTCTTAGACTATATTATTATAATATTAATTTTAAAATTTTAAAATATACTTTTTTATTTTTATTTCAAAAAGGTGTGATTTTCTTTAATATAATATCCACTTCATCTTCTGTATCCACTGATACACCTTAAAAAATTGATTTTCTGATTTTCAGTTAGGGATTTTGTTTTATTTTTTTAGGTTTTGTCTTTATCCACGGGTCACAGCACATCCTTGTTTCCCACGCAACAGTACCCATGCTACGACATTCGAAAAGGTTTGTTCGGAATTTCGTCATTCTTAATGGATGCATGCCTTTTATTTCATTTAAATAAAATAAGTTTAAATTTTGTTATAATGTTTTATTATTTTAAACAAAATATATATTTTTCTATTTTTAAAATATTCATCCTATTTTTATTTAATATTTTATCAAAATATTGTATAAAGTATAACATTACTCATTTAAATAAATCTCTATTCATGTCTCTATAAACTTTTTTTTTGTATTTGTTTTCATATTTTATCATGTTTGGTATAATTTGTTTCTGTCAAATAATCTTTTAAAATAATTTTTAAAAAATATAAATTATTCTCTAAAATAATGTAAATATTAGTGAAATCATTTTTTCTTCTAAAACATGAGTAGATATATATTTTCAAACTTTTACATTTCATAAGGTTATATTTGTCTTTTACATTTTAATAATAAAAAATATATTTTCAATATGTAGAACTTGAGAATTAATGAGCTTTTGGTAATTTCTATTTTTGTTAAAAAAATAATCACTAATTACTAATTTGTAATGGTAAAAAATGATAATGTAATCATTTTGTATAATTAAAACTTTTTTTCTACTCCAGAAACTTGGATTCTCACCTCTTTCTTTAGGAATATTTCTGTGGGAAAATGGATTAAAATTGATTATCATAAATCAATTTTATAAAAGATTTCTTTTATTAGTTACATATCAAACTTAATAATAATAGTTTCTTAATGTAGACTTTTTGGAAAAGTATAAATTTATGGGTTATCAAACCCTCCCTTGGAGAGAGTGAAAAAAGAAACATAAATAAAAATATGATGAATGATATAATGTGAAAGGAAAAAAAAAATATTGATGAAACGTTTAAAATAAATAAATTTTATCATCGACTCTTATTTATTTACTAAGGACAACACAAACGACAAACTAAGGGATCCTTAAAGACCTAGCAACAGCTCTCTTAATACTAATAACAAAATTTATATCAAAGAGAGAGAAGTTTGATTGTAATAAAAATTGAAGTGATTGAGATAATATACACATCAAATGAAATTATATAAAGAGAAATACTGTAATGCATTTTGATTTTTTTTATCACCTGAAAAGTACGAAAACAAAATAGGAAATTACATCCTCAACGAAGGAAAACAAAGAGCATCAACTAATAACAAAGGCCTTAAAGGAGCTGGACAAGATGTCAATGTAATCATGGGATCAAATGAAGATGAAACTTTCTTTGAAAGCCAATCTGCACACTGTTTGGCTCCCTATACACATAATGACACATTAATTGCCAAGGCTTTTGCTTAGAGGCACAAATCTTGTTCATAATAGGAGCATACAAGTGATGCATTGTAACACCAAGAGAAATCAGTTGCAAAGCTAACAATGAGTATAATTCGCATTCTACCGTTGCATAACTCGAGTTCCATGCAAGAGAAAGACCATGAAATAACACATGTAATTATGCATTAAGGCAACATCATGAAAAACTAGAACTTCATCTACCCAAGGTGTCTCGAATGATTGCACGTATAATAAGGAAATTTATTTGCCTGATTCTGATTCATTGCACTTCTCAAGTTCTGAAAAAGCATCATCCCAATTCTTTCTACACTTTTAATTATAATTATAATATATCTAAACTAAATCGAATCTCACCTTTTTTATTTTATCTCATCAAAGGATCGATCCATATTAAAATTTGGCTTTTAGTGAAAGTTATTTTGTATTTTTTTGTTAACCATCCAGTTGATTAGTAAAATCTGATTAATAATTATTTTCGTCAATGATTAAACTAAAAAATTATGATTATGTTACTCTAAGATGAGGAGAAAATTAACTCATTTTATTCAATAATCAATCAGCCAATAAATAGGCAAGATACATCTAAACTACTGCAAAGAAATTGCAAAGCTACAAACGGGAAAATAAGTGCAATGTGCATAGTGCTGCAATCCTAAAAACTTGGTAAACTTAGTTCATATCTAAAACTAATCAAATAAAACAAATACATAACTGTCGAGTAGAAAATTAATTCATTTTATTTAATAATCAATCGGCCAATAAATAGGCAAGATACATCTAAACGGCAAAGCTATAAACGGGGAAAATAAGTGCAATGTGCAGAGTGCTGCAACAACGTGCAAAGTGCTGCAACAACCTCCTAAAAACTTGGTAAACTTAGTTAATATCTAAAACTAATCAAATAAAACAAATACATAACTGCTAATTAATTAATTTCAACATATTAAACCTATTTTTTAATACATAATTATAATATAATTGAATGTTTATTTACTTTTTTATGTTTTAAAAGAATTAATTCTAACTACAACTATTGTTATAATTATTTTGAACTTAAATGTTTTAATTTTTTTAATCACAGCTAATGGCAACTGTTTTTTAATTTGGCATTTAAATATATTTTTAAAATTTCAATAAATTATAAAATAAAATTATGGCATTAAATATCAATAAAATAATAAATATTTTTTTAAATATCAATATTCATTATAAAGAGAGAAGAAAAAAACTGAGCCCCCTTTGACCAGTTCCTAAATCCATCCCTGCCTAGCTACGTACCTAAATAAAACAATAATAATTTTAAACTATTCCTATAAAAATGTTTTTGTAAATGTTAAATAAAAAGAGATATTGTGTGCAATTAAAAAAATCTCAAAGAATATTAAAGTAATTTATCGTATTCTTAATTTATATGTAAATTTAAAATCCCATACAAATTACATGTCATCACACACCCTGGGACTGGGTTGTATTTTTTTATAATATATTTATTTTATTCATTCAATGTCTTACAAGTATAATAATTTTATTTTTTTTCATTCTTAAATATTTTTAAAAAATAATAATAAATATATTTATTACTTTTCTGTATGACTAAGAGTTGCATTAAATTTATCTTTTAAAACAACATTTTCAATTTATTTTAAGACTAGTGTAGCGTATAACTTTTAAAATAGTATTTTTAAGTTAATGACTTAAAAAAAGGTTTTTAAATAAACACTTATTTTTAACTAAATAATATGACTTTTTTTATAAAAAAAAAACTAATTTATAAACTATGTAATTTTCTCGACAAAGGCATACTATGCTTCAATTTTGTGTTTAAAAGTTCTTTTAATGTTCTAAAATAAATATATCAATATCAAGTTAGTGCAAGAGCTTTATTTTTCTTTTATCTCAAGTTAGAAAACCAAGATTTATATTTAGTTTGCTTTATATTGACAATTAATTGTTCATATTATACACTTATTCTAATATAAAATATTCAGTTAAAATTAATTTTTATATATCTCAATTACATTAAATAAATTAAAAATATTTTTTCTTAAGTTAAAATAAAAGAGAACTATTTATCCAAAGTGAATAAAAAGTATATTATTATAACTAATAAAAAAAGTAATTAAGATTTTAATATTTTTTGCTTTATTACATATACTTACGTATGTTAGTGTAATTCTAATTATTAATTTGTAATTAAAAAGTACATTAATGTTCTTTAATTTTTGTATTATATTTAGACAAATTTTCTTAAGCTTAAAAATTTGAAAATGGTATTTTCAGTTTTTATCGTTTATATTTTAATTCTCTTTTAATTCCTGTAGTTTTGAAAATGATATTTTTAGTTCATGTAATTTCATGATTCTTACTTTTTAGTCCTTATAATTTTCAAATTACATGGATTAAAAGAGAATTAAAATATAAATTATAGGGACTAAAAAGAATATTTTTAAACTACAAAGAACTAAAAGAGAATTAAAATGTAAATTATACGGACTAAAAAAAATATTTTTAAATTACAAAAAACTAAAAGAGAATTAAAATATAAATTATAGGGACTAAAAAAATTATTTTCAAACTATAAAAACTAAAAAAGTAAAAATCGCAGTGCGATTCTCAAAGTAAGGGGTTGCCACACTCCCTGTTATAGACTCATCCTAAATTCTTAATGTTCTAACATGTGTGAGTGACTACTAAAGTGAATTCAGAAATCATTTTTTTTCTCAAACAACTAATAAAAAATTTTTCCTACAAAAGAAAATATGCATAGAAGTTACACATTTTCATTTCTTGAAGTCATCTTTGTCATCGAGGGGAATTGGTCTGTTCGTCCAAAACACAGCAAGAGCACTCCCACCAAGCTGCATGAAAACAGTGAAAAATATTCATTGATGGAGATTTCCAAATCCTTCTACAAGAAAAAAACAAAAAAAAAGTCTTAAGAGCAGGATAAATATCCTATCTTACCGCCATGCAGACAACACTAACAGCTGAAGGAACAGCTACAAGAGGGTTTGTAAAGTGCCTCTGAGCAAGCAAAAATCCAAATGCAGAGCTCTGCAGATAAAAAAGTAAATATATAAGGTTAGACAAAATGATCAAGCATAGAACATTACTTGGAGGAGTTACTTGGTTTTGATAAGAGAGATCTATGAAGCATAGTAAAAGTTCAAACATGTATTGAGAATACAGATGTGTATCACTGACACTGATCAACCCTTCACCAGAAACACAATTCAATGTCATCTCGCATTATTAATCTATATAGATCTGATAATTTTTTGTTCTCTCCTAAAGCACTATACTACTCAAGATCTGGAAAGTCCACATGTGTGCTTTAATGTCCATTTTCTGCAATTTGATAATAGACAAACACAAAGAAACACTAGTGTTCACATCTGAGAACATACACACTCAGGAGTCGTAAAGTTGGTTAAGAACTCAAGAAACATCAATAAGCTCTCCTATGTGTGACCTGACACGATCAAAGGGGGTCACGCCTATTTATCGAGTGTGACCTTTAGAAATGACTATGTTTGGCCTAAAGATAAGAGGCATGTCTATCCTCAATCGATCAGTCCAACTAGCAGTGGGTTTCAGGCTTCTCTTGGTATGAGAGCTCAAATACCTTCTACATAATCAGATTGTATCAAGAACAGAATCATTTCCCAACTCATTTATATACGCTATGAATGAATGCATTTCTGTATGCTAAGATGCCAATTCCAGATGAATTGATACATAATCAACAAAAGCAACATGAATCGGGAAAAGTGGAATGATTCACAATTTTTTCAGATGTTAGAAATGTACTCAACCTAGGAAAACAATTTAACAATGAGATATTGAGGTATGATGAACAGGTTTACCTGCATCCCACACTCTATAGATACAGTGCGTGACGAGGATTCACCAAATGATATTCTTGAAACCCAATATCCAAGAGCAAATGAAGCAGCATGTAGGAAAACAACTGGCAATACTAGTTGTGCTCCTTGAGCTTTTAATACGTCTGAAGCTAGCCCAATCTGAAAAGTTAATACAAGTCAAATTTCCATCCAAAGCTAGAACAACCAATGATAACTTAAAATGAAGTAAACTGCTAGCTATCAGAGGACACTGTTGATGAACTTCATCTTCTTGAACTTAGTCAACTTACTGGGCTTGCACAAAGGAGAGTGGTCAAAATGACTCCTATCAAAGGAGTAACGGTGATTATCTTTGAAGTGAACTTGGGAAAAAGCTCATTTGCCAAAACTGCCAGATAAAGCAAAGATATTAAAGATCATCCTTATCTTTACAAGTGAAATCATAAACCAAATAAAGACATGTTATAAACCAACAAACTCACATATAACTTGAAAGATTCATCTCTTACCTCCCACAATCGTTGGGACTAAAACAACCTGAAAGGTACTAAGTGCCAGGCCCTGCAAAAGAGATAACAGCTTCACTCCACGAGTGAAAATAATAAATACAAGAGGATTTGTTCAACAGAAATGATGTGAAAATCCCAGAAGAAACAGAAAAATACTGAGAATGTAATGAAGAAAGACAAGGTATCCTATTCAAAATCCAATATATAAATTCACTTGATTAGGACTTAGGAGAAAGTATGATTAGTACTATCAAGTGTCAACTATGCTTTATTTTCCTAAAAGCTTGCCAACAGAAAGCTGGTATTATAAAATTTAAATGAAGACTTCTTCGACATTCTTTCCAAGCCAAAAAATATGCAAGCAACAACTTACAACAGCATCAACTGGAACGAGTTGACCGGCAAGAAGCTTTGTAAGGAGTGGGGTCATTATAATAGCTCCAATAGTTGAACACCTGTAGAATGAATAACATCTTTAAATTTCTCTGAAACCTAATTTCTGAAAATGACAGTTCTCTTAATCAGCAGCATCAATATACACCAGGTAACTTTGCTGCTGCTAAAAAATACACAAAATGATAAAAAGCCAAAATAATTTCTTCTAGGTATAACATGACACCATTGCAACCATATCAAGCATTTAGTACTTGCATATTGTTCTCGTATCATTCAGCACTGGCTGTTTAAAGAGGATATTTACGTTGAATTGTTTTGCATTCAGAGATGACAGTGCACAGGTTCTTCATGTTTCAAATTGTATTCTACGTTTCTAACCTTGAAATGCCAAAATTGAACAAATCATGAGCTCCAATTAGAGCAACATATTGATCCAAAATCTTCCATTTCTCCTTTCAAGTGATAAGAAGCACACATTTTGAAAGTAATTTCTACAAGGACTAGAAACTCAGTTTTTAGGTTACAGCCAATGACGAATATGAAATTAGTATTACTGACTTTAATGCATTCGTTAATTCTAGATTATTTATGATATCAATCTTTAACCAAATATAAAACTGATTTTTCAACTAAAAAATGACAAAAATTACAGATTGGAAGAGAGACAGGAGCCTAAACAATGTCTTTTAGAAGTGTAAGTAGTAAGCAAGAATATAGATTACAGAAATCACCAATATTTTTAAAAGCAACAGTATCTATGAGCAAAAATATGAAACTTCGAGTAGAACATAAAATACAAAGATAAACAAACAAGGAAATGCATGTTAACATACGTTGTCATAAGAACAGAGAGTGCAACATTTCCCTTGGCTATGAATGTTGCAACATTTGATGCCTGACATCCAGGACAACATGCGACCAAAATAAGACCAGTTGCAAGAGGAGCTGAAAGTTTTAGAGTCTGGGAATCAAAGATTGATGTTAGAGGATTATGCATGATATACATTCTTATGATGCAAAACACAACAGCTAGTTTAACATAAATTATCAATCTTACAAACTTTAGGATCTAATTATGAAAGCACAAATTCTTTAGACAGATAAACAAGAATAAGATTAGTAAATGTAAGTGACAGACAGAACAACAATAACACTGAACTACAGTATCTTTAACCAGTAATCAAAACAAGCCATTGCAGATCCCAAACTTGCCTTAAATAAATAGCTATACTAAGTCCTACACCCATATCCATGGAAACTACAAATGTCTTCACCATGATTATCATCGATCTTATAACTTAATAAGGATAATAAATTGAAAAGGAACCCTGATAATCACATAAATAAAATTCTTAATTATATGATTATACGGCCCAAAATTATCTGCCACTCTTAGCCAGGTTCTATGTCATTATCCTTCAAAGAAATCTAATCTTGGATTCATACAAAAAAATGACATCAAGAAGTAACATGCTTAGTTTATGTTAAGCTCCATGGCATCTGTATGTTTATCTAAAAATTCAATTTTTTTTCTTAGGTTTGGAAATTTTATCATGTCATGAAAGATAACTCTGCCAGTGCACTAGAATTGGTAGGGTTAACCTTGTCTAAGATATAGAATAACTTGGAAATATAGCATAGACTTTGTCTCAGCTTACTGTTGGAGACAACAGAATTAAGGGAAAAACAACCAACAAGTGCCCAATATAATCATTTTCATCTTAACAGAAAGATATCTTTAATTCTCTAATTAAACAACTACTAATCAAAAGATAATATAAAATGTGGAATTCACTATAAAATACTCAATCATTACCATTGACATAATGTTTGCGTCTTGACAACAATCTTAGGAGGCAATATAACAATTAAGAGGGCATAACATATTTCAAGAACTGATCTAAACAAAGCAAAGAGACAGTGAAGCATGGAAGTGCTCAGGCAATGACAAAAGTACCATTGCAATGGCAAAGCCTAGCATGGGTTTAATTAAATATTGTGCAAGAAACCCTACACCCACCTGCAAAAACAAAATCAATAATATTTTAAAAGGAGAAACAAATAAAAAAACTTTAAATATCAGTTATTGTCCCTTACAGTCCACGGATTTCGCAGACACCGTCTGAAATCCTCAAATGTCAATGTCAAGCCCATAGAGAGGATGAGGAAACCAAAGCCAAGACTAAAAAGATCTGTCGCCAACCAAGTTACCTGGAATAGAGACATAACTTGACAGCAGTTAATGAACATATTTCCAATCAACCATGTACGTAGCTGAAAAAATCAGAGTAATTACAGCAGTTGGTTTGTAAATGCCGACGATGGCCCCCAAGATGACCTGCCCATATGTAAGTTAGCAAACTCTCAAACCACAGACCAAGAAATTAGAAAAAAATTACATACTATATTGAAGAAGATATGGACTCACCCACACAGGAAAAAGAGCTGTTAATATTTCAATCACTTTCTCGTACTGGCTCAGCTCACCAGCACTTTCAGGAATATCACCAGAAATGTCTGTTGTAGCATTGCACAATATTTTAGAGTTCCTAAACATAGCAACAAACAAGTCATTAGCACTTCAAATCAAGAAAGCGAAAGTCAATGTTCAAGCACCAGAAAATAGATAAAAAGATTTGCCAACACCAGATTGTGCTTATATGTTATTAATCATTAGCAAATTGCTATTCCAACACTCATCAATAAAAGCAACTTTTGGAAATGTGAAAGGGGGCTTGAGTTCTTTTTTTTTTTTTTTTTTCAATACAAGCCTATACCATTTCTTCTTCATAGAAATTGTAGCTTCATCACTCACTACAAATATTTCATACAAATCAGGATATCAAGATTTACCAGCCTTTTTTCACACTAAGCTCTTATACATTCCTCTATAAAACAATTTGTTCCGAGGTCTAGTAACTTAGTGCTGTCATGCAAGGTAAATGACTTGAGAATCCAATGGAGAGTCGATGGGAAAAGCATTGACCATCTTGCCCAAAATAAAGCATAGTAAATTGACAACTCAGTTTATAGTCTGTAACACAGGAATTAGGAATCTCAAACAATCAATGTGACTCATTTCATTTTTACCATAAGGAATCTAATATAACTTCATTTTCATTATAAGAAATCAAGCATGACTTTAATTCCTTGGATATCATTGTCGGCTGAAAAGTAGAGCATTGCTACAAATTTTCATTTCACAATTGTGTACAGCGACCACTAACTGTGATGTTTAGCCTTTTCCAATTTTCCTCCTTTTCTCCCTCCCCCATTCCTACTTTAAAATAGGAATAAAGAGCTTTTCCAAGGCACAAATCTTTACTTGCAAGTAAATCCAATCAATAATTTCATGCATGTGCAAAACAGATTAGGCATCCATAGAATAGCTTAACGGAATATTTGACACCTTTCCTAAACTCATGATTGAAAAACTTCATACACAATTCCACCCAATAATGGCAAAAAGAAGCTCCCCTAACTGCTCTAAGATAATAGCTGTAAAGTTTCACACTTTTGCAAATTATTCTGAGATAAGCCAAACAGATTTTTAATTCTAACACACAGGGGGGGCCTACATACGTGGCTTCTCTGAAAAGAATTTAAATTTCATCATAGCCCGCAAGTAATGTAGAAGTGACAATATTGATTCCATTCCTTCAAATCCGTCCTCAGAAGTCAACTGCCAAAAAATTAGGCATTCCTTTCAGGACATTGTCATACCACAACACCTCCATCTCCATGACTCTCACTACAGTCAACAGTCAACAGCATTTGGCACCAATAGTATAACTATAGCTTGTACACCATTCTTCAATAATCATATACGAACTCTCGAATCAGAGGTTGATATAAAAAGAAATACCTTCTTCTGGACGCTTGAAGGCTTAAGGGAAGTTCTAAAACAGCAACAACTGGACCCCGCAACTTTCTTCGAATTGCACAGCTTCCTCCACTCTTGGTTAGATAAAAGTGGCCTTTCACTTCCATAAAGACAAAAAGGAATACGAAACTTATCAAAATGGGAAGGAAAGAGACAAGAGAAACCATGTTCCAAAGAAGCATACCCAGATGGGAATTATGAAGCTTCTTCCAAGTGGGTGTACGAAAGCTTGGCTTAAGCAGTGCATCATACGCCCCTGCTGCTACTCTATGGTCTCTGAGAATGATGGTAGACATGGTTTGGATGCAGCAACGGGGTAATTGGAGGTTTTAGCTGAAAAGGGTGTGGATTCTGTTGTGTGTACTTTTGATATTCAGAGGCAGAAAGCGAAGTAGGGCCTTGGAAGTTGGGAATTTACTACACTGTACACTCCACACTCCACTGTCCATGAGTCGTGAGAATGTCAATTTTGGGTGTTTGAGGATGTCGTGGAAACCAATGGATATCGTATTATCACCAAAATCCCGTGCTTCGTCCCTATCAAATTTTCAAACTATGTACTACTATTACTATAACTATAACTATAATAAGGACGAATTTTGCGACTTCGACTATGTCTATGATTTGATGGGTGACTAGTTTGCTACAGGCTGGGAAAGGAAACGCGAGACCCATGTCTTTTGTTGCCCTGTCTCCATTAACGCGCGTGTCCATGTCTTTTGGGTCTTTTTGGTGCACTGCTCTTTTTTTTTCCCCTGGTCTTCTGGGTCTCAAACCTATCAAACAGCTGAAACTGTTTTTTTCCGAATATCTTTCTCACGCAATCACGTTTGCATGGGTGCAAACAAAATATAAAATAAAAATTGTATCCGTTTTAGATTTTATATGCAACAACTGTTTTCATTTTATATTTTGTTCGCATCTCTTACACTACAACGGAAGGTGATACATATTTTTAAATTTGTATACACGTGTTTTCACATATAAAATTTGAAACGGAATCATGTTTTTGTTTTTAAATTTTGTATGCAGAAACACAATTTGACTGTGTATTTGTGTCAACTTAAAAAGACATAATGAAGACGTGATTTCGCATCTAAAATTTGAAATGAAATCATGATTTAGCTTGAAATTTTGTACATTAAATTACATTTTTTGTTGTGTATTTATTTTCGACTTAAAAAAATAACGATTTCGTTGTGTATTTGGTTGGGCCAATAATTCTTGTAGAAACTAATAGCAACACCCTTTAAGAATTTGATATTACCTTAATTATGGGTTGTTTAGACTAATCCTTAGGCCCACTTTATGACTCAATTCAATATTTTTATTATTTATTTTTGTTGTGTCATTCACTTGACATATGTTGAAGGATAGAGTGCCAAACTCTTCCGATTTCACCCAAAGGAATTTGACTCAGTGGAAGCGTTCTAGATCCGTAAGATTTGAGTGTGTATAGGGATACTCCAAGGAGATTCCTACGAAAAACATTCCCTTGAATAGGGGGTTTATTCATGTTGCTCTAATCCCTGAAACTTTAAGTTTCCCACCACATTTTTTAGAACAAAAGAAAAAAAAAAACTCAGCCTACAATCTATGTACATGTAGACCGTGAAATATGTGATGTTATCATATTCACACCACAGTCACCCATGAAATGAGTCGACAGTGACACTACCACAATTTGGGTTAGCATGGGCAGAAATAGACAAATACTTTCATAAATACCATATCCATTCTTTTCAATTTTTTTCTTGTGAACAGTTATACGAGTTATTCGGAAACGAGAGATCAGGCTTTTTCCCGAAGAAATTATTTATTTTCTCCCTACAAAGGGCAGTGCTCTAGAAGATATTTCCGCATGGCAGCATTGCTTGGCATGTGCAAATTTATAAGAACACATGGAAAACAACAAGTAATAGTTTGTGTGGCATACGGCTATTGGGTGGAAACATAAGATGAAAAAGATCCAAGGTGTAGCTTGATGACTTGGAATAGGTCCAATAATATTCCATTTACCGACATCATTAATGTACTTCGCTGCCATTTGCCTATAGTGATCAAATCTTATTCTTTTGCTATCTAGTTTATGTAGTAGTTCTGTTCTTAAGAAAAGAAAGGTGAAAGCTACACAGTACACACGGATATGGCTTGCAAACCCCACCTTTGATTAAATATATGTTGGTGAAGATAAAATAATAAAATATAGAAAGTTTTGAATACCTAATGTCTCGAATTATTGCCATACTGATTAGTTGAAGACGCTTTTGATACTGATTGAGTTCAAGCGTATCTTACTTTATCATTTTCCTCAAAACAGACACATAAAAGCAACCAGCCCAATCATAAAATTGAAAAAAGGGAGGAGGGGGCAGGAAAAGTTAGAGTCATAAAATAAATTTTAGAGTAAATTATAATAATACTAACTTTGGTAACATTGCACAAACTCTTTGTAATTTCAAGGTTTACAGTGACTTTTTTTTATAGGACACATGATATAATACTTTTAAACAATTAAGGAAGTTAATAGAATAGTGTCAAGTATAATGTATTTTAAAAGAATTAAGGGATTAAACAACTAGGATCAATCTAGTGGTAAGAAATTAGTGTAGTATTTATGAGATTATAATTTCGAACTTCAATGTAATTATTGTACAAAAAAATAGTTAGAGGATTATTATAGAAATAAAAAAAATGTGCAATCTTAGAATAAAAGAAGGATGCAACTTATTTTAAGATATATTTCAAAACAAACAATTTTATTATAAATAAAATATCATATTATACAAAATATTATACATTAAATTAAAAAATTATTAATAATACACAATTTTTAAAAAAATATACTTTTTAATATAATATTAGACACTAAACTAGGTTGGGACAATTCAAAATATAACTTGATTATGTCTAAAAAAAATGCACAAAATCTATTTTCAAAACTTGAACGTGTCCAAATCACCCTCAGGTCTAGGTCCAGTTAAGTTGGGTCATGCTCACGCTTAATTCTCATAGGTGATTCGGGTTTGTGTAAATGAATTTGAAATTGCTTTACAAAAGTAAAACTTTATTTTGTGGTAGTAAAAAATTATTAGTAGTAGTATGCGTTAGTTTTAATCAAATTACAAATCTTTTTGAAGTTCCAAATGGAAGGAAATTGTATTTGAAAATGTCACCAACCAAACACCGTTAGCAACGTTAGGGGTAACATTAACGGCGTTAACTTTGAAGATTAAAGGTGATATAGAAAGAAAAAAATATTAAATTTAAATAAGAGAGATTAAAATTAGTATTAAATTTCATTAAAATTTGAAGGAAAAGTATTCAATGTTAATATAAAAAAATGAATATAATTTGAGACATTCTTAAATGTAAAATGAAACGCGTCCGATAATTCATTAAATGCACAAATGAATGCTTATTGAGCCATTTAATACGACCGCATTACACTGACATTGTTGTGGTCAATTCAAACCTAAAGCGTAACTGTCCACTTCCTAATTAATTTCAATCAATTCTAATCAAAATGGTTGATCACCGACCATCTAAGCAAGTCAAAGCTCAACGTTCATTCAAAACTAGAAGATTAATTATCTGAGTTGTATTAAGAGTTGCTCATAATATCTTCAAGAAGCCAATTCCACCTTTTGACGGACCCAAACGGCTTGGTGAAACCAGACCCACATTTCATCCGTTTAGCCACGCCACACATACGTTTCACAGTGTGTGGACCCAAAAGTAAAGAGAAAAAAAAAGAAGAGAGAAGCCATTCCTCTCTCACAATCTTTACACCTTGGTTAAAGTTTTAACCCTCCCAAAATCTTACTATGAGCCTCTAACCTATAACACATCAGCGACAAAACACCCTCTTTGTTTTTATTGTCCTTTTGTTTTGCCTCTTTGGCATACCAATGCCAAAGTAATTAAAAATAAAGAAAGAACATTAAATTAAAGCAGTTGTTAGTCCCCTTGAATGCGACGTTTGCTTTGAAGCCGGTCATATTAGGAATTTTCCTTCCCCTCCTCTTTTCTCAATCCACCATAATTAACCTTGGTAAGAAAAAATAACCGTGTATACACGGGAGACAAAAGCGCCTGGGATATAACAGGAGCGGTGAAAAAAAAAAAGAAGAAAAGAAAAGCGTTGTAAAACTAAAACCACATCGTTAGAGTTAAAAACGTAAGGAGTTTTAGTACCAGCGGCAGGAACAGTGGTTTTTTTTTTTTTTTTTTTCTTGTACTAGTACCATTGAACCTTGTTACTACATAAACAGATTTACATAAGAAAAACCTCTTTAGCCTTTTTTCCCAAACTCCAGAATTCCCCACCACTCCTTTTCTTATGGCATTTCGCCGGGTAAGCAGTGTCCCATTCCTCTTCCATCTTGTTCTTTAATTCCGATTCAACAAACCAATCCCCCCCTATCCATTACCCAATGGCGTTGTTCATTACTGTTGTTGTTGTTTTGTTCCTGCTGCAGCTGAGTTCGAGTGTCCGAGTGAACTCGGAGCCGACTCAGGACAAGCAAGCCCTCCTCTCTTTCCTCTCCCAAACCCCACACTCGAACCGTCTCCAATGGAACGCTTCGGAATCCGCGTGCGACTGGGTGGGCGTGAAATGCGACGCGTCACGCTCCTTCGTCTACTCGCTCCGTTTACCCGCCGTCGATTTAGTGGGTCGGGTCCCACCCGGTACACTCGGCCGCTTAACCCAGCTTCGGATCCTCAGCCTCCGCTCCAACGCCCTCACCGGCGAGATCCCTTCCGATTTCTCCAACCTCATTTTCCTCCGCAGCCTCTACCTCCAGAAGAACCAATTCTCCGGCGAGTTCCCTCCGAGTCTCACTCGCCTCACTCGCTTGGCTCGCTTGGATCTTTCCTCCAACAATTTCACCGGCCAAATCCCTTTCTCTGTTAACAACTTAACCCACCTCACTGGCCTCTTCTTAGAACGCAACCATTTCTCCGGTAAAATCCCTAGCATCACTCTCAGGCTTGTTAACTTCAATGTTTCATATAACAATCTCAACGGTTCAATCCCCGAGACACTCTCTGCGTTTCCGGAAACTTCCTTCGTCGGAAACATAGATCTCTGCGGACCGCCGTTGAAGGACTGTACTCCTTTCTTCCCGGCGCCGGCGCCGTCTCCGTCGGAGAATTCAACCCCGGTGAAGACACGTAAGAAGTCCAAGAAGCTCTCCACCGGCGCCATTGTTGCAATCGTTGTGGGGTCCGTTCTTGGCTTGGCGTTGTTGCTGCTGCTGCTGTTGCTGTGTCTCCGGCGGCGGCGAAGACAGCCCGCGAAGCCGCCGAAGGCGGTGGTGGAGGAGCATAGCGTGCCGGCGGAGGCGGGGACGTCGTCGTCGAAGGATGATATCACCGGGGGTTCGGCGGAGGTGGAGAGGAACAAGCTTGTGTTCTTCGAAGGGGGAATTTACAGTTTCGATTTGGAGGATTTGTTGAGGGCTTCGGCGGAGGTGTTGGGGAAGGGTAGCGTGGGGACTTCGTATAAGGCGGTGCTGGAGGAAGGAACCACCGTGGTGGTGAAGAGGCTGAAGGATGTTGTGGTGACGAAGAAAGAGTTCGAGACGCAAATGGAGGTTCTGGGGAATATTAAGCACGAGAATGTGGTTCCTCTCAGAGCCTTCTACTTCTCCAAGGACGAGAAATTGCTCGTTTATGATTACATGTCCGCTGGGAGCTTGTCTGCGCTGCTACACGGTACGATGTTATCTGTTGTTGAAATCTCTAATTCGTTTCTGTTTGATGAATTTTCCTTGCTGCTTAATTGTGTGTGCTTATAGTTAATTATTGAATTCATGCAATTTGATTGTTCTAGTGTAGGAATACTAGGTTTAATTTGTTTGCTCTTGGCCTTTCCGGCATTTCGTTGTGTTCATACGGGAAATTGAATATTCCTTTGTCTTGGAGGAATTGACATTATTTTTTTTTGTGGGTATTTAATTAATTTAGCTGAATTGCTGCTCCAGCTGTTGTTGTCGCGGAATTAAGATTATTTTAAATTTGGGAATATTTTAATCGTGTGCTGGTATTATAGTGAAGTGTTTGTTGTGTGATTAGCGTTTATGTGGGCAGTGGGCTGCTTTCTAAGATGATAATGGAGGTGGGTAGTCCGTGTGTTACTGTATTATTAGTGGCATCATGTTAATTATATTAATATTAAATTAATCAATGGGGGAGGATTGTTTAATTGGAAGTGTAATCGTAAATGGTAAGTTTCTGAAGCAGCGTAGAGTGCGCTGTTGCGCTTATGCTTCTGGAGCAAACATTCTCTACTTATGAGTGAGGCTGTCTTTCTTTAATTTGCCATTCCCCCCCAACAACACGCACTCATGAGATACCATTACCAGCGTGGTCTCACCGACATTATTTATAAAGAAAGAAAACGTGTAATTCCTTCCTTCCTAGCTACCTAATAAAGAACACAGTCATTTTGGACCGCGAGCATGCTGCTTTGTTTGCTTTTGAAACGGTTGATTTGAGTCCAAGCAAAAGAAAATTCCCACAAACCACGACCTCTGATTCTTGCTCATGTCTTTCACATTTAGATTTATGTGTTGTGATGAAATTATTGCATGGTGATATGATATACGGCTAAAAAGGGAAGGATAAAAAGAGCATTATTATGTTTACGTGTTTAATTAGTATATATAGATAGGGAAATGACAATCACTTGACTAACTACATTAGCATTGATATTGTTATTACAGGGAGCAGAGGGTCTGGGCGAACACCACTCGACTGGGACAGCCGAATGAAAATAGCCCTAGGAGCAGCAAGAGGGCTGACATGCCTCCATGTGGCAGGCAAGGTGGTCCACGGCAACATCAAATCTTCCAACATCCTCCTCCGGGGACCCGACCATGATGCCGGCGTTTCGGACTTCGGCCTCAACCCCTTGTTCGGAAACGGAGCCCCGTCAAACCGTGTGGCGGGATACCGGGCACCCGAAGTGGTCGAAACCCGGAAGGTGAGCTTCAAGTCCGACGTGTACAGCTTGGGAGTGTTGCTGCTGGAGCTTCTAACGGGAAAAGCGCCAAACCAAGCCTCGCTCGGGGAAGAGGGCATTGATCTTCCCAGGTGGGTTCAGTCAGTTGTGCGTGAAGAATGGACCGCAGAAGTGTTCGATGCGGAGCTCATGAGGTTCCAAAACATCGAGGAGGAGATGGTTCAACTGTTGCAAATTGCTATGGCGTGCGTTTCCGTTGTGCCGGATCAGAGGCCTAGCATGCAAGACGTGGTGCGTATGATTGAGGACATTAACCGTGGCGAGACAGATGATGGCTTGAGACAATCTTCTGATGACCCTTCCAAAGGATCCGAGGGTCACACACCACCCCCAGAGTCAAGGACTCCACCTAGGTCACTCACACCTTAACAAATTACTAGACTTGTTGATTGAATGAAAATTCAAAAAAGAGGAAAGGACAACACAAGGTGGTGGGTCGTTCTTACAAAAAATATTGTGAATTATGGCGCGCGTCTTTCTTTCTTCACTGGCCCAGTTCCTGTCTATTTTTTCCCTCTCATTTTTTTTTCTTTTATTAAATTCCAATGATTTTTACAGGTGGTAGTTTGAAAATTGTTCGTGCAGTCGGAGGGGGGGAGTGAGTTCAATGAACCGATTCAGATTGACCATTTCATGAAATTTACCTCATTTCTTAATTTCTTCAAGTTATTATTTATAATTGTTATCCTTTGTCCCAAATCAAGCTTTATCCTTTTCAATTCGTCTAGATACGACTGTCGTATGTTTACTACGAGGTCAGCTTGTGCATCCTTTTTTTTGACCTAGCGAGGAGGGCTGTTGTTGCAAAATCATTGCAAAAATTGTGTATCCACGTCACTTGTTCATCGATGACGCAGCAGGGTACTAAACCAAACCAGCTTTTGATCAATTATGAATGAAATCAGCATTGACCTCAGATGATTGATGGGATTGTGGCTATGGTGGTGCGAGTGTGGTCTGAATTCACGTGTTGGTAACTCACATGGGCACCGGAAGTGGTGGGAAAGAAATTTAGTGAGAAATTACATGGTTGCCCTTGGTGTGGGTGTCCATTTGTGAGGAAAAAGGGTGGAGAACAGGCTGGCTGGAGTGGGAGTTCTGACAAATAAAGAAGAGCGTTTGACCCAACCATGGTTTGAGAGCCGTCGATGCATGAGATTATGGACCCCTCTAAATAATCTAATCTATCCCTTGGGCGTAAAATCCTTGTGTTTTTAAAGAGTTTATTTTTATCAACTGGTAAGTTATTCGATCAGTAGACTAACCTTTCCTTCGCAGAGCTTCTTGTTCCCTTAATCCCTTTTTGCACTCTAAACACATCTTCCTTACGTACCAACCACATGCGTGTTTCACATGTTCTTAATTTGTCCTATGATTGCTGTTTTTTCTCCTCTTCATTTACGTATGATATGCACCTGTATTAGAATTAGGATTAGTAACAGAATTCTCAATCTAAGGGACATTCGGACAGAGGTAATCTGGAAACCAGTTTTTAATCACTCGCTCACCATAATTTTTAATAAACAATTTTTATTATTAAAAACTAGTTTCTATATTACCAGTGACCTGAACCTTTGGAAAAAGAACTGTTCCTGTTGTCGACATATATGTTGGCAAGCAACTGGACGTGCTAATGCCTAGCAATTTGTTCCGTCGCTTTCTGTTCACATTCAGACCTAGAAGCTGACACGTGGGAAAAAATGGCAATGGTCGTAATTGTCCTTTTTTGGACGTGTAAATAAGGGCATAGCTAGATAATTTTAAAGTTTTTTTTTAAATGTTATAAATGAACTGAATGTATTTTTATGTGTCTAATATATGAATAATGCTTTAAGGAAATATACTTATTGTATTTAATTCAAGACAAGATAAAAAATACAATTAGGTATATGTTCAGAGACTTGGTTGCTAGCATGAAACCTAAATATTCTAATAAGAAAATGAATAATTTGATTGACTTATCTTCGTATTGAACTCATCTTCGATTGTAAAATTCAGGTGAGATTGTATTTGTTTTCATTTAAAAAGGATTTGATTCACAGTTAAGAGTTACTTTATAAGCGCCCCATATGTTACGGAAATTTGAGTTCAGTTTTTATATACGTCCGTACTGAAAAGTTTCACTCGCGTTAGAGTCACATCCCTCATCGGCAAAGACACAATGTTCGGGCGCAAAATGAACTGTTCCTTTCATCACTTTGATTGTGGTTGTTGTGTTTTGTCATGTGTGTCGGCTAGCTTTAATCTTTGTCCTAATTCAGATGATTAATTTAACTTGTTCTAGTTCTCATAATTTATTATGGTCCAAACTCCAAAGAGTTACTTCTCACATTGTCAATATCAATAATAAGGCTATGAAGCATTAATGCATCATCCTCTACGTTGACAACCAAGTCTACATGTATTGTATGATAAGGCTATCCAAGAAAACAAAATAAGTGAAGCATTAATGTATCATCCCCTGAGTTGACAAAACAAGTTTACATGTGCGATAGATAGATATACTACTATATATTACGCAACCGTGGGAAAGGTAACCCCAACTGTGTTAATTAAAAGATGGACTTATAGTGATATAGAACATCCAATTTATAGGGTTGAATAATTATACTATCAATAATTTGTTCAAGTGGCTTTGGACAATACTTCTATTGTGTGCTAAATCAATTAAATTATTGTCACTTTTATGAGTTATACTATTTATATAATATATTTTTTTATAATATTAGTATTTTCTTTCCTCATCTCTTTTCATCCTTGCACTCATTTTATATGTAATTATCAAGAAATTGTAATACTTTGATCGACTATGAATCTGCTTCAGTGCGACTGTCGACGGTCTTTTAAGTCTTCAAGTTAGCACCTTCTCCCCATTACCCACTGGCGTCCTCCTTAGGTGTCGGGAGTTCCTACAAAATAATTTCAACGCTTAACTTAGAGAGTGAGCATTAAGGATGTAGGAGTGAGAGTAGGGTTAGGTTTACCTCTCTCTTCTTATACTCTTTTATATGACATTCATTGTCATTTGTAACCAATTTAGTTACTTATTTGTTGGTTGCTGATTTCGGTCGCTATTTAACATTTTTCTAGTAGTGCTAAATTTTAGAGGATATAATTATGTCTGATTGCGTGAATGTAAGTGTCATAAGTGATTGCCATTTGTTCCTTATTTTCATATTACCTTCACCAAATACACCGACTCGGTGCAAGTACGAGGTGTAAACTAGATCCATGATGAGGGTGGACTGAATTCAAATTCGACTGATACATATTCTGCATTTTTTTTTCTTCTATTTCTCATACTTATAAAAGTTTGTTGAAATTTACTTGTACTATAAAAACAAACCCTCTTTCTTTATATGGTGTGGCGTAGTAGACTAGCTATGAGAAATAACTACTTGTTCATCTTTCCTTTAAATCAACATTCAAAATACCTTCTCCAGGCTTAACTTCTACGTTAAAATATTTGTTTACAAGTTTTTGTACGGAGTTTGATATTTTATTTTCCCCTTTACTTTTGAGTCCCACAATGGAGACTTTTTAGGTTTAGACGACTAAAGTAATAGGATTTCGGGATATCTCTTATACAGAGTATTTATAAACCAATTAATATATCAGAAATGAAAAGTCCATTCAACGCAACTACTTTAAATTAGATATGTTAGATCAAACAAATTATTTATATAAATTGGAATACTTAACTTAGAGAGTATAATTTTTATTTTAAATAGAACCGACTATAGAATACAACATTCAATATATTGTCTCCACCAAGTGAAACAAAAGATTAATTTGAGATGAATGACATATGACTAATGGATATAATGCGATATCAGAGTTTAAATTTTGAATTAACTTTATTTTAATGAATTACTAAAAAAAGTTATTATTTATATTAGTTTATGTCATTTTAAAAATGCATTAAACTTATCATCAAATGTATTTAATTAACATTTATGGATTAAGATGTGATGAGTTAGGCAAACGAAGAAAAGTAACATGCCAAATGGCTTATAATGAAATAGTGTAACTACTCAGGAAAAGAATAGTTTTAAAATGATTAGTGACATTAAGCTATATTAAATATACGATAGAGAATCCCTGTGGTATATTTGGCTGCTTATTCAATTCATATTCACAAACGCTATTATTTTGCGGCTCATACAAGGAAAAAGTATGTCTATAGATCATAAAGTAATTAGAGACTTGCCTCGAGAATTTAGATTCTATATAAAGCAAAAGCCTTTTGGTACGGTGCGTTAATGAGAGCTTGTCATCACAGCATTGGATGAACACTTGATGGTGATTCACTTCTTGAGTTTCATTGCAAACCACTTTAACTATTCAAACCGTATGTATGATAAGTGTGTATGTAAAGTCGTTTCACGTAATTCCTTCCTAAGTGCCATTCTTGTCGGTTTCACATTTCACAGTCAAAAATGCACTTTTAGAAACTCATAGGGTTAATTTCGCCTTTTGGGTGATAAAGTGTGAACCAGCCAGACCAAATGAGCCCACAAAAACCGCAAGGTGCGACCCTTTTTCTTTTTTACTTTAGCTGGCATTGTCGACAGATGAGGATTAATGTTATGCAATTCCTCTGAATTTATGTTTATACCATCAATTATAAAATAAGATAAATTACTTTTTTTCCCCTGCAAAAACCATGTCCAAATTAATTTCAATACATTAACTTAATTTTTTTTGCAATGCTGGAGATTAAAGTCAGGTCATGAATTACTCACGCAACTTCAAAATACATTATTTTTTTATTAGTGAATATTAATTATTAATATTATTAATTATTGTTAAAGGAGTGATTCAAACTCGCAATCTTTTTTCTTTTTTTTTTCTTTCATCATTACACCAACCTTATATCTCTTCCAAAATACATTAATTATTGGTTTAATGTCACTTTTGATCCATTATGTTTTGCACTTATTTCGTTTTGATATATTAAATTTTAAAAGTCTTATTTTGATCCTTTATATTTTTAAAATGTATCAATTTGATATATTTTTTTAATTGTTTGTTAAAAACGTTAGTGTTCTGTTAATTTTTAAATTTTAAAATAGTTTAATGTCACTTTTGGTCTATTGTATTTTACAAATATTTTATTTTGATACATTATATTTTAAAAATTTTATTTCGATCCTTAATGTTTTTGGAATGCATCATTTTGGTCTTTTTTTTAATTTTTTGTTAGAAAGTCAGTGTCCATTAGTGTTTTAAATTTTAAAATAGTTAACATAATGACAACTAAAAATTGTCACAAGTCATTTTTATTTTAAAAAATAAAAACACTAAGTAAATGAAGAAAAAATAAATTTAAAACTACAAACAACAACATTCACTTTCACATTATTATTATTATTTTTTTCGTTCAATTTAATTATTTAATAATAATAATAATTTCATTCACCAATAATTTTCAATCACAATAGGTAAGGGTTTATTCTTCTTCCATCGTTTTGTGTCTTGTTGTCAGTCCAAAAAGATTGTTGCCCGCCTCCGCTTCTATCTCCACCACAACTACCCTAAGTGGTCAGAATTGTCGTCTCACCTAATATCAACAATCGTCTCATTGCCACTATGGACAGCAACGTGTTGGCGAAGACGAAGATCGATAACACTTGATTGTGGATGAGGTTTGATCAGTTTGGCCAATCAGAATCATCTTCCAATGAAACACACCATTTGATCCCTCTTTGCATTGCTCGTCTTTGACTAACCTGTTTGAAAATGTTAGATGGGAAATATTGTATTTACCCGACCCAACTTTGCCCAACAATGGAGATCTTTACTCACAGACCTTACAAAAAGTTACGTTGTTAACTTCTAGTTTAAATTTGGATTAATTGTCACTTTTGGTTTATTATGTTTCACTTTGTTATATTAAGTTTTAAAATTTTCGTTATGATTCTTTATATTTTCAAAATATATAATTTTTGTCATTTTTTCAAATTTAAAAATTAACAAAACAGTAACTTTTCAAACGAAAAATTGAGAAAAAAAAACAAAACGATACATTTCAAAAACATAAAAAATTATAATAAAACTTTTAAAATTTAATATATTAAAATAAAATAACTACAAAACATAATAAACTAAAAGTGAAATTAAACCTTAATTATTCTCCAATACATTGAGGTTATCATCAACGACCAGGACAGTACAATAGCTTTCTTGCCGTCCAAGTATATATGTTTGAGAAACATAGACAATAATGGAGTTGCAAAGGCCATCTCTGAGTAAATTAAAGCAAATTTGAATTAGAAGGATTAGTAGAAGGAAATACACGGAATTAAAAGAAAAATCAAATTATCCCGTAATTGTTTTGAATACAAATCCTAGTCAACTGTTGTTTACTGTAGTTGGATTTATTACAAGGTAGAAAAGAGAACCCTTATAAGGAATATAGTTTAATCATTAAGATCATTATCACAAAAAGCACGATGAACATTTATTTTACTATATATATAGTAACAGCTTAACAACCGAAGTAGCATTGGGTCAAGGCTACATTTAAGAGTGCATTAGTGCATGTGTGCGTATGTGTTAGGATCTCCTCAAAGTTCAACGGCGGGAACAGGCCAATCATTTCCATACAGAATTCTTGTATAAATTAGATGGTTTTTAGTCTAAACATACTCTTAGTTAAGATCCGATAGAATTTAAAATATTTTGAACTATGACTGCCAGCCTGTGGACTTTGCTTGCACATGAAACAATCTACTCGCTCAAATTATTGGTGTTCACAGAACAAACTTTATTTATTGTAAAAAGTTTAGGGAAAGGATATATTACTTCATTCCGAAATGCCAAATAGATATGATTCTGGGAGGAAAGACACGTGTTTTGGTTCACCCACTCGGGCAAGCATTTGTTTGGACAATACTATCTCATTAGACATATTAGTTTTCTTAGATTTTTTTTCTTTAAACATATAATTTAGTATTATGTCATAGATTCTTAATTTAGTCCCGTAAAAACTTATTAAATTAATTTCTGCGTTTGGTAAGGCAATTTAGTAACTTAAATGTTATTTTGACTAGCATATTTTAATTTGATAATAGTATAAATGTCATTGATTTGATTTTTATCGATATCCCATGTTGATTGTTAACTTCTTTACATGTTATTAATTTGATTTGTAGCATATTTTAATTTAATTTCTATTTACAGTACCAAATTAATTAAGAATGCACTACACCTATATGTCCTACACTCAAAATTCCACTCAACCTCTGCAAATTTAAAATCTTAAACATCCCTTTTTACTGGTAGTTAAAAAACTAATCCAGTTTCAAAAATATTTATATACATGTAGTTTAAAAGAAAAAAGAAAAGAAAATAACCTTTCTCTTATTTGATTTGTAAGGAGATGTTCTTTTTCCTGTTATATCTTCACAGCATTTGTAACTTTTGATCGATAAATAATAATAATTTAAAACAAAATTGAAACATGGAACGTGCATGGCCAACATACTGATTATATATATTCTCTTCAACACTTGGTAATACTAATTATGTCAAATCTGTACTTATGGCGCAGTGCTTATAAACATTAAGAAGGGGCTTTCGTAATATCAAAAGCATGTTAACACTCAACACTGAGGCAGCGAGGCTTACAGGGTCATGGAAGAAGAATCTCTTTACGGGTTAAGCAGCATCCACGAAGGGTTCCTAGAATAATATTTACACAATGAGGGTAAATTAGATTTTTTAAAAATGTTAAAATACATTTTAGCCTGCACATGATTCAAATATTTTTAAACATTTTTTCTTCTTTTCAAAATTTCCAATAATATGGGTGGGTGGGGGGAGCGAATAATATAGGAAAGGGATTTTAATCTCTTCATTACTCTCTCTTCCAAAGTTTTAAAGTAAATAAGATAAAAAATTATACAATTTAATTTTTTTTCTCTCTTATATATCTCTATTTCTTTTAAATCAAACATGATGATATAAGTGTCTGAGACCGACTTACAAGAGTTTTTTTTTTTTTTGACAGAGACTTATAAGAGTTCATGTATACCTGTCGAAAATGCTTGTGTATCAAGTTCAAGCTCATAGAGAAATAGAATCCCGGGCCTTTAGTATCAATTAGAAGGTACGTTCATGCAGCTAAACTGCCAAATGCAAGTCAATTCGAAGACAAAAACTGAGTTAAATTTCTGAACCAATTCTTTATTAATAACAGGTGGAAGAGAACTGCAATTCTTTGCTCTATGAAACAATAAATGATATTTTAAAAAAGAGTTGGATTCCTTCATTGCTTCACACACACATGATAAAAAATCTCCAATAGGACAATTTTAGTGACTAGGAAAAGTCCCCGAGACAAAGGGTAGCAAGGAAAAATATATATACATTTTATAAAATGTTAAATTAAAATCGTGGCTTGTCAATTTCGAAAAACTGCAAGGTTTTGTCCCTACCTATCCGTTTACATGCAGTGACTACACACCACCGAAAACCAATGCCTTGCAGAACATACATAGTCTTTTTCTGCTAGAACATGTCCTTCTTCCAGTACAGCTAAATCACCTTCATTTCCAGGAAAAAATTAAACGCAGTGAGTGTGGACCATAAAAGTGCATTATAATTTGTGGCAAGCAATTTTGAAGATAAATTTGGAAACACAAGATTCTCTGAACTGATATAGATCCATGCCTGCCTTGGAGGGAAACGAGTCCACCCCGTAGAGCTTTTAATGTACCTCCTTGTCCCTAATATTTGGGTACACCATCTTCTGATGATAATATGCCACATAAGTTTCTTTCTTTGAGATGAATTTTCTAGTCACTCTAGAAATTTATCCATTTACTCAAATAAACTTAAACTGTAAACGAAGGATTTGGTTAAATAGTAACTATAAGGTGTCTATTCTGCAGAATCCATTTGAAGTTCAGACAAAATATATTTGAAAAGCTCTAAGCCCTCCTCCAGTATTTGTCTTCGGCGTGATATAAATTAAGGCACTACACTAGCTAATAAAGTGAATCATGGTGAACCAAGTTCATTTTTGTCAAATTATATTTGACTCAAATTTAGGATGTTTGGTTGTTAAAGCAAAATCACTTTTAATCGAGGATAATCATGTTAAGAAAAAAAAAATGCTAGATAAGTTGCAACTTAGAATAGAGAAAAGTGACTCTTTCTAACATGCACCTTAAAAATAGTGTGCATGCATATGCACCTACAGATTGATTTGGCACCAAAAACCATTTTAAAACCCAGGACACCCAAAATATAAGGGAAAAAAACAAAACTAGATGCATAAATGCACCAATTTGGGAATGGTGCATGGTAGAATTACTCTAGAAAATTAGACTTCAATGATTTCGAGCTACAATGATTTCAGAAATGGAAGGGAAATTTGAACCATTACACCATTAAATTAAAATATGGGTCTGAAAAAGGATCTCGATCTAATGTAGTTATCATAAGAACAAAGGTTCAGCCTTAGTAATGAAGTGAGACTAGCCAGTAAATTAATTTTGGGTAGTCCTACAGTATCTAAGTTATATTTCTTTATTTAGTACTCTTTTATTTTTAATTATTTATTTCTAAAATTAAGAGAAAAATATCGTACATACAAACAACTTGCTTAAAAAAAAGAAAAGCATACTTATTGACTGAACAAAATTTCGGGACCAACATGGTACATCTTTGCTTGCGCCCTGTAGAGTGTAGACTAATGTGAAGTTTCGGCCACATACAATTAAATATTTGGGGTGTTTTTTTCTGCACTTTCCATATTGCTTCAAGAATCAATATAGGAAGTGCAGGAAATAATTTGGGGAGTGCAGAAAACAATTGACAAATATCTGAAGCTGTTCATGCGATTACGAGGTGCTTTATTTCATGGGCCTCACATTTTTGTTTGCTTTCTGAGTTGGACCGTGTCGCTTCAGTTTAATGGACCCATTTATAACATCTTTTACCATGTATTAAACAGAAGCTCATGTAAGGAACATTAAAATTTCCGAAAGTTGGGCATTCGTCATTAAAATTGAAAATATTAGGCTAATTAAAGTTTTTCTTTTATTTCTAGGTCTTTTTCTATAAATACCATTTAAAAAAAAATTGGAGACAAATAGGACTATTTCATTTCAATAAAAATAAGATGAAAGATACAATTTAGAACATAATCAAATTGATAAACAAAGTAAAAACTGAGAAGCCTTTATAAGAGAATGATATACTTGATTTGTTTGTCTCCTAGTAAAACTTATCAATGAGTCTGAAATTACATTCAACATCGCTCTACATCTATCAACTAGAATGTGAGATTCAGAGAAATCATATTGATTAGAGTGTAGACTATCAACA
The DNA here is from genome assembly GCF_000004515.6 of Glycine max. Lineage (NCBI taxonomy): Eukaryota > Viridiplantae > Streptophyta > Magnoliopsida > Fabales > Fabaceae > Glycine > Glycine max. The sequence continues at coordinate 9,470,415 of NC_038253.2, read as the reverse complement.
AGGACCTTGCACTCTTGCAGTCTGGTTGGAAGACGACTTTTGTTGCATTGATTTCTCGTGTCCAGGATAGCTTGGAGAAGACCCCAAGCATTGATTTCTCGTGCCCATTAACATTTTTCTAATTACTAAATAGAGTACCTGTTACATTTTTTTTTTAGATATTAAATACATTTAATTTTTCATTTAATATTCCTTCAATTAATATGTTGAAATTTGTAGGAAGATAAATACAGACACACTAAGAGGATATAATGTTGCTCTTTTAAATATATTTTATGGCCTAAGCTCTCATGTAATAAGAGATTATTAAATAAGCGCTTACCCTTAAATGCGAATCAATATAGAATGTAAAATTAACACAATTTATTACTACTATCTGCATAAATTTCATAGAAAGTGCGCGAAGAATAGTGTTTGTAGGATTTTACAATTTTTAAAAGATCTGGTTACAATGGTTTCAAAAGAAAAAACAAAAATGATCTGGTTACAAATAATTATTTCTTTCTCTATATACAACTTTTTGTCCATCACATGATATCATTTTTTTCAATATTCATCGATCTATACTACTTTGACATGAAACTTCTCTTCAACCTTTGTGACCCACTGGCATCTAAGGATAGAGCATATATATATGAACTGACTTTTATCTCATCCTGATCATATTCATATATTTACAGCTTTAAAAAACTCATCAAGATAGAAGTTGTTACTGCACAAATCGCACCTAAATAGAAAGGTGGAAAAACAAAGATACATGAACTTTCCTACAAAACTCAACCTCAGTGTGGACTACATACATAAGTGCAGAATTTTGTTTTGACAACGATGTTTGACGTAGTTAGTCTACTTTCTGTTGACAAATCAATAATGGTGAGTCAACAATTATTTTAACGTAGTGTTCAAAATTCCAGTCTTCGCCAATACTCTGAATTATAGTGTAGCTTTTCTCTTTACAACAAGTTCATCTTTTCAATAGAGGCCGACCAACGTGATTCTATTCCATCCTCCACTCTCTCTTATGCTTCAGATGCTATTATATATTTATTTATTTAATTATATGCACATTTATTCTTATCCATGGTCAAACACTGAAGTTCTAATTCTGTGTACAACTATAACAGATACAGGCTGGTCCTGTGTCGCCATATTTGCCGTGTGATATATTGCTCTGATATATGATGTACAATATTCATCCAATTTGTCTACCAAATATAGTTTGTAAAACATTTTTGCTAGATCTTGATAAAGACGGAAATGTCTCATTGGATATCTTATAGACACTCACATGTAAGTTACGGGATTTGGAGTTATTTTTATTCTAGGTTAATTTGTTCACGAGTTGAATATCATTAATTTTGAAGGAATTTAGTAAAATTTTCAAATATGGTTAGGATCTGATGACAAGATTTCCAATCCAAATAAATAAATATAAATGCATGTCCACCGGGAAAAGGAGAGAGATATGAAGAAAAAGGAAACAAACAAAGAGAGAAAGTGATAGAGATATAATAAGTGATGTTATAAAAAAATAATAATAAAATTAAGGGTTTGTTTGATTTAGATATCCGGAAATTAATTTGTGTTTTAAATAATATTTTTAAAGTAAAATTAGAAAAAATTATTTGTCTGGATAGTAAAATAAAATTGTTTTTTACAGTGAGAATATATTTTTTTAAAGTAATATAAGCATGCTTATGCTTTGTGAGTCTTAAACTTAAATGATAGGCAAGATTATATTTTTGGTCCTCTATTTTGTCTCTAATTTCGGATTTTGTCCTCCGATAAAATTATTTATGAATTTTATCATCATATTTAATCAAATCACGCAATATTGGTCCTTCAACCCACAATTGAACGTTGACTGTTACAAAAGAATGTTGACTGTCACGTGTTATGTTCGATGATAACTTCCCATGTCATGTTATGATTGGATGTCAACTCCATAGAAGATGAAATACATTGTTATTTTTATTGATCAATCAGAACATGACACATGATCGTCATCATCCAATAAGAATGTGACATGTGGTGGTGAACATTCCTTTGTAACCGTCAACTCTAATTGTGGACTGATGGACTAACATTGCGAGGACAAAATTCGTGAACAATTTTACTGGAGGACAAACTACGAAATTGAAGATAAAATGAGATACTAAATTTATAATTTTGCCTAAATGATAAATAAATTAAAGATTTATACTTATGTCAAAAAAATTATATGTTCAGTATCCTAAAATATAATTTCAGTTGTCATCTGAACAAACATTAATTTGATGGGATATTGGAGTTGATAGGCTTCAAACTGTAATCAAATTGATAGTCCAACTCAGTTTAATTTAAACTGATTACATTATTGAGCTTAAACTAAAAACAATTGAAAATGAGTTGATTAAGAAGCAGAAACCAGGTTGAAAAAATGAGGGTTGAAGATAAACCATGCAGACATACGAGCATATAAGCTAAACATGCAAACAGCTGGCTATGATTTTAAAATAAAAACAGTGAATAATAATTGAATTAGTTTGTTTTTTGGATGCCTAACAGAGCTGAGAATCAATGCTCAACTGAAATAAGGAATTTTTAGTAGCATAATCCTGTTTTGTAATATACTTTTTTATTTTTATTTTATTTATTTAATCAATCAACAAGTCCAGTCCTCAGCGATTCTCATCTCATAAATATGCAAATTCCTTCGACCCGTAGACGTACCTTTCCTCGGCTTTCCGCAAAGCCCACGAGAATATCTTTCTTTAATATAATCTTACTTAAAGTCCATTCGCTTATCCCTTTTTTAGTTCTCATATAATACCATCCTCTTTTTATCCAACTTCAATAGAATTTTGAAATTCAATTTGATGACTATATTGTATGAACTACAACTTTCTATAGATAATTGGATTCAAATTAAGGAATATATTCATGCTTCTACTTAATCAACTGTGTTTTTATTAATTTATGAACATTATTCAAGTATCTTAGACCACACTAGTTGTTCTTGCATTTGCATTTTTTGTTTCAGTTAATTAATTTATGAACATGCCCATTTCTTTAGTTTATACGCACAAATCAACGGTTTAGGAGTCTATATGTCACTTTGCAGGTACATATATATAAGATTAAAAACGAGTCAGTTAAAAAAATAATATAATATCACTCATTTTTTTATTAACAAATGTTAATTATTAATTATTTTGTTAACAACACTCTTCTCAGTAATGTTTTTTTTTCTTAGTTCTTACGTATGAATTAAATAATATTTGATCATATGTTGAGTCTCTAATACAAGAATTTGAGCAACTCACACAAAACGAAAAATGATTCACAAGGATTGCTATCAAAACTAGAATATATAAACTTCTATCTAAATTCTCTCCCAACCTTAGACTAAAAGAAAGCAAAAATTAATCATAAGAAAAAAGTAACGTGCAAAGATCAATATTCCAAATTAAAATATGCATAGAAAAAGCGCGTGGGATACACTACATCTGAACACTAGGGTTCCAGCTTATAATATCACGGTTAATTTAGTTCTAGTTACCCTTTTAATTTTGTATGCTTGCCTGCATAATGGGTGTGTAGGAAGGAAAAACATATAAGCAATGCAAGTGGTACTATATATGCTTATTATTTTTAGCTTTAGAAGTGCTATAATTGTCGTTAAAAGGAGGCATCCCTTTGTTCACTAGTTATACAGAAAACTTCATTCTTTACCATGAAGCAATGATCTACCAACAGCATTCTTTGTCTAAGACTTACTGTTTTATTTTTCCTTTTGCTTTTTTTTTTTTCTTTTTCAAGCTTTTGACGCAAAGACAAAGCATCATTCCCTTCTCTCTTTCCTAAAATTTAAAGAAAAAAATAAAATATATTCATATGATAGTTTCCTCTATTTTTTTCCTTCTCTATTTGATTTGGGAGGGGGAGAAATTTTTTGAAGAGGTTAAGAATTAAAATGTTAGAAAGAAAAATATCGAATGAGCATGCAGATTTTTTTTTCTCGTAGTTCGAGAATTAAACTGAAGATAAAGTTCAGAAACGCACCGTGAGGGAAAGTCAGATACGGTTGTAAAAATAGAATGTGGGTCCATTAGTAATAGATCATTGGGTTGGGCTTTACAATCAAGTCTAGGGTGTTGCTAGGTGCATCAGACATATTGTTTGTGCACCCAGCATAAAAGAAAATTTTAAAACTGTCCTTACATATTTTTCTTTTATAGATTACGTAATTCCTATAATTTATATGTAAGTGTTTTTTTTTTAATTTCAAAAATATGTTTTATGAATTAATTTAAAATCAATGATTCAAATAGGAGTCGAACTTGTGACTTTCCCTCTATATATAACTCTTATGTAATTTGAGTCTGGAGGCTCAAATTAATGTCAACTAAACCTGACTAATCCGTAATGGGCGGCTGAGACCATGGAGGCTCAAATTAAGTGTATTTCTTCTATATGTCCAATAAGAAAGAAAAAAAAATGTGTCTTTCCCTCTCATACCTGACACATCTTGTATTGGAGAGGATTTTTGATCCAAAGGCACATACTTCAATATTTTTATTATGAACCAATTATATTCTTTAGTTGAAAACTAATGATTAATATCCCAAATTACTAAGATTTATTTAATGAGTTAATCTTTTTCAACATAAACACGAGCCAAAGATCAAATCCATAATTACATATTTAAGAGATAACATTATTTATTAATCATGTCACACCATGTTTATACTTTAGCATTGAGTTGAATAAATAATTAAAATCACGATTTGAAAATTTATTGCCTTGCTTTAATCCATCACACCATTCCATGACAAAGGGACAACACATATTGGGCTATGTTTGAAAAAATTAGTTGAAAAGCTAACCAAAACCTGAAAAACGAGTTAGAAGTTGAAAAATTAACTTATTGAATTATAAATATTTAGTGAAATTAATCATTGAAATAGCTGAAAAATATAAAATGAATAAAAAACAATAAAATCGTGGTAAGTAGAAATTTTGATAAATATATTAAAGATAAAAAAAAGAAAATATAAAAAATTAAAAGTTAAAAACTAACATTTTTAAAAATGTTACTTCAAGTAACATTTAAAAAAATGCTAGAAACTACTAAAAAGAATTTGTTTATCAAACAATTAAATGAACGTTTTAACTATTAAAAAAACTAGAAACTAATAAAAATGTCTTATCAAATATAACCTTAGTCCAATTTTTATTTCTTAATTAAAAATATTGTACAATTACAATAATAATATAATTAATATGTGCATAATATTTATATAAATTATCAATGTAATATATTTTCTCATATTAATTTACTTTTTACATTAATATATTTATATCTAATAATTTTTATAGTAACTTGATAAACCATAAAAAATGTTTTCAACCTTTTATTATATATTATTTTTAAATTTGAGATCTAACCTAACAAAATATATTTATTTAGAAAGATAAAAAAAAAAGTATTACAAAAATGAAAAGTGCATGTTAGGAGCAGTCAATATTAACTAAAACCATCAAAAGTAAGTCAAAATCTGTTACGACTCGCTTTTCAACCCCTTTTATGCTGCGGGTAGGGTGGGTTAATCCAACAGGTTAACACATGCTTAATCACCCTTAATTCCAACATTATGTGTGTTTATGTATACAGCCACTGGTCATTAGTCATTACAAAAAATAAAATGAATATGTTTTCTCTCGAGATATTTTGTAAGATTGATAAAAGGTGATATTTGAGTTTTAATGTTCCAAAGAGAATAATTGAAGAATTATTTGTCCACCATCAAGTAGTGACTTCAAATAGAAAAAACAACCTGAAAAAATATGGACAAGATTTTCATATTCTATTGCAGAGATCACGTGTTATGGCGGGTAAGTTGGAAAACTTTAGTGTGATAAGGTTGGTTCCTTCTTTGGTTTTGTGTGTGTTTGATTTATAATTGTTTCAATACAAATAAAGCGTTTAAGGAAAATAAAATGTTACGTTTGTTCAACGTAATCGACATGCATATATAAAATTAAGTTTAATATTAAATTTTGCATTGAAACACATGATATGCTGACCCAAATGTGTATTTTATTATTATTATTATTTTTATTTGGAAGAGGAACCATTATCTATGTGTAGTAAAACAGGCAATATACAAAATTCATAAATTTAGTTGATGGTTTTTTGTTTTTGTGAGATGTAAAATAAGTAAAGAAGATTAGGTGAAATGTAAGATGCATAATAAATAATAAAAAAAAGAATATAACAAATAAAAGCATGTAGAAGCAGGAACGATAAGGAAAATGGCAGAAGGGAGGAATATTCTGACAGAAACCGCAAATGGGCCACGCAAAAGGGATATTCAGAGGAAGGACCACTACTATAATAACGGTATTTTAAGTCGGTTATTCAAGCCCTTTGACGACGGTTTTGAACCGTCATAGAAGCCAGCGTCGTAATATCATAATGCATTTACAACGACGGTTTATAAACCGTCATAGAAAGTAGCATTTTCTAAGACGGTTATTGAATAACCGTCTTAAAATATAATAGATACAAAGACGGTTTACATCCTATACCCGTCTTAAAATGACATATTTAACATGCGGATTCTAAGACGGTTATTCAACAATCGTCTTAAAAAGTTTAACATTCTAAAACGGTTTTAAAAGAACCGTCGTAGTATGTCCTAGAAATTAAGACGGTTATTCGAATAACCGTCTTAGAATAGCATTTTTGCTGTTGAAATTCTATGACGGCTATTCACACGACCGCCTTAGTTTTTAAGATATACTACGACGGTTCTGTTAGAACCGTCTTAGATAACTTTTTTTTTTGTGTTGGCTGGTAGCTTTAAAAGCTGTTACTTTTAATTACATAGTGTAACAAAATTTAAACAATTATAAAATGATTTAATTACTTAATAAACATACAATTTGTAGACATATAAAATCATTCAATTTATAGATAACACTAATATGTAACCAATACATCCAGCAACAACAACACATCTAATACAATGCAGACTTGAAATTTAGATGACAGTACCTGAATGTTGCAATATGATTAATTACGACTATATATATATGCAATGCAAAGATAAGAACATTAATCGGATATAATACCATCATTATTGTTTAATAAGAGTTCCATTAAGAATATTTAAATCATTCCCCACCTAACCCCATTTAATTTTGTATTGATATTGAATTGATTGATTCAAATTTTGAGACAAAAAATTGTAACTAAGCTTATAAGTTAGGAACTATTTTTCACTTATATTAGAAAGTTTATTTAAACTTAATTAAATTGAAAATAAATTATAAACAAACGTTAAACTACCTATTTTAATAAGTTTTTTCACAAACCTGCCAAATATACTTATATATCTCATAAGATAACTCTAAAAAAATTATTACAAACGAGCAAAATACAGAAAATTTGTCCAAATTTTGCTTATTAAGCCATTTTTGTCTTAAAAAGTTATGATTGCATTAAAAATTCTATTTTTTCATTAAAAAATTATTTTATACATAGGAATGCAGTGTGTGATTGTAAATTAAAGATATGCAAGTTTTATTTCTTTTTATTATCAAATATTAATTTGTTAATTTGGTTAAAAATGTTCGCTAACAAATAATGCTTAAGGCCAATTGAGAAACTATAGAAAGTTAAAACCAATAACTTTCACTTAGGTGTTAAACTAGTCAAACTTAGCCTAACCTAGCTCAATTATTACTAAGCATATACTTTCGGTATCTATTACTCTGGATCTCTTTTATTTTTTTTATCCGTCTCTCAATCTCTCTACACTATTTTATTCACCCAGCAACTTCTCTTACAAATTATTTCTAACCTTATTTTTTTTTCACTACATATCCATCAACCAACAATTTCCCCTCATTCTTTTATTTTTACCTCTCTATTTGTCATCCTTCTACCTTGGATCACAGGCAAAAAATTGGAAACATTTTCCATAGAAATATTGTATTTTGAAGTGTTTAACGATAAAATAATACTGCAAAGTGATGCAGAGATTTAAGCACTGACCTTCAAGCCAGGTATAATAGATGAAAACGCTATGAATCTCTCAGCCATTAGCTGTCTCCTTTTTCTCTCGGACATAATTTGATCTCGTGTGGTTCCCAAGTTTACCTGGTTCCCTGTTTTGGAAAAGTGAGTTTGTACATGTGTTTCACCCTGTATTTGCTAGCTTAGTCATTCATGATTAACAACTATGAACTGGAAGGGAATGACGCATTTCTTCTATTTCAACCTACTTAGGTTATGATTCTTTTTTAAATCAAGTTTAAATTGCACTTGTAAACTTGATTTCACCATATAGCCAATACATCTATATTGAAAAATAAGATTAATAATAATAAGAAAAGCTACCGAATCCACAATCTCTTGAAAATGAACTGAAACCCCTGCACTATCCAAATTCTGGTGATTGGTGGAATTGTGTATTAACTCCGAAACTTTGTTCAGCCGCATCTGCAACAACCACATCAGTTTCCAAATTTTAAAAAAAAACATTTTAAAAAAATAAAAAGAACACTCCAATTCCAAAACACTCATTAGTTTCTAGAACATTCTACAATCACACCTGCTTGGCTCGCTTCCCGAACACAAACAGCATCGCATCGATGACGTTGCTCTTCCCGCTCCCGTTAGGTCCCACCACGGCGGAGAAACTCTGAAATCGAAGCAATTAGAAGTTCACAAGTGAAATAAATCCACGCAGTTCAAAAGTTCGCAAGCCAAATCGAAGCAATTCAAAAGGTCGCAAGTTAAACCAAAGCAATTCAAAAGTCCGTAAGTAAAATCGAAGTTCTAAAGTGAAAGTGAAACCAAAGCAATTAAAAAGCTAGCAAGTGAAATTGAACCAAATCGAAGTTCACACTGCAATTAGAGAGAGAAATTGAAGGTTGAGAAGTGAGGTTAATTAGGGGGAAGCAAGGAACTTTATTAATTTGAATCTTAAAAGGTTCAACTTAATTAATGATAGTTTCAATTTAAAATAACATACACAATTTTTATTTTAGAAAACATAACCTACACGCATGATCTTATTCCTTCACTAAAATTTATTAAAAATTATAAAAGTGTACAAGTCTTACTCTTTATTTAATAAATCTTATTTATAATTTTGTAATTTTTTTATAATTTTTATTTAATAAAAGAGCATTTTTTTAACTCCGTTGACAATATGTTCTTAGCTAAGCACATTTTATCTTCATCAATTTTCCAACAAGTGTGCAATCCTCCACTCCAATACTCACCATATCTGTACGTACACACCCAAGTTCATTTATAAGTCCAAGATGGGTCCATTTAAAATGAATTATAAGTCCAAAATGGATCCATTTCAAGAACTAAATTTAAACAAACCCACCCATATATATTATCGTTGGACAAACACTTTTAAAAGTAAACTAAAAATATATTCATAGTTATTTTTAACAAATTAAAATTCTTTTACTATATATATATATATATATATATATATATATATATATATATATATATATATACATACTATTTACATTAAAGCTCATGAGTATTTGCCTACAAAATCAATAGTAATTTTTTATCTGGCTATCCCATTTATATTATCCGATTTTTGCTAATACATGGTTAATGCATTTTGGGATCTCAAATTCAGTTGATAAAAAAATCTATTGTTGACAACCATAAAAATATATCACAAATTTTTTTAGTTCACAGGTTCAGAACTTCACTCTCAAAGCTTGTGACCAAAAGATAGAAAAGACCAACTTTAATTTTAACATGAAATTGTTACTAAAATAATTACATGAAGAAGAGATGCATACCTTCACTTTCAGATCACCACTAGCCATCCTAACCAAACCACAAAGATTGTATGAAATGGCATTGGTATCTTTTATTGAAGCCATATTTGGCAAAACCTGAGCGAGCAAACAAAGTTTGAAACAAGAGCTAAGCAACAACATTTATCATTATTACAAAATAGGTAGCAAGTCTAAATTTCAAGCTTCTTCCAACCATCTAACAAATTTTCACCAGCATACTAAAAGAGAAATATAATGAACTAAAAAATCTGCTAAAACTTTTATGATATATTTACCATATAATTCTCCAGTTTCTTGAATTTGTAATGCTCCTTTTGGGCCTCTATGGTATAGTGCGTGGATGTAACCTAATAAATTTAACATAGAAATAAGAGAGAAAAAAAATAAATTGTAAATGTAAAAGAAACTACAATCAATTGAAAGATCTCAGCATCAACACAATTGAAGTAGGAAGATTTCTCAAAAAGAAAATAAATATAAAGCAAATGCAAGACTGTACGTTTACCATTTTCCTTTGTTAATTACCAAAGTGCATGATAACTTTATGTTATGAGAGATAAATATAAAGCAAATGCTAGATCAGTTATGTAATTGTTACAATACTTTAGAACTGTAAATTGGTAACTAATTTGATCATATTTATGTCAACATCACCTGAAAATATGAGTATCTAATTGAGGTATTAAGGGGTATTGCAGAATCGTCCCTATCCATGTATAACATGCTAGGATCAAATCAAAACTGCACAAGTGCACATGGCACAACCTTCCAGCTTTGGAATTAGATCTGCACAACCTTCCAAGCACAATTAATCACAATAATATCAACGAAGGAAAATCTCTACCTAACCATTCTATAAAAATACTTAGTATAATCAGCGAATCCCAAATAGAAACGCAACCACAAATAAAAAAAAATCAGCATCAAACCAAACAAAAACGAAAATGAAAAATTCAATCGACGGGCACTTTCATTCATCTCCCAATCCCTGTTTTTAACTACTTCCTTGCCGGTTACTGTTCCACCTTCATATTCCTCTATTTCGGAACACAAAAAAACAGGGCATGTACTCCTCTCTTCATTTAGTTCTCGTTCGTTCTCGTTCCGAGGGAGACGTCGATTTGTTCTCCATGGAGAGGTCGACAAAGGAAGATTTCATCGGGAAGCAGTTGAAGCAGCAACTTACGAGAACCGCCACAGAGCTGGCCTTCCTGCGCGGAGGAAACGGAACCAAAGGCAGAGCGGGAGCACGCGCGGCAGCTAGCTAGGGTTTCTCGGGTTAGCAATAGTACTGAGTACTATCCAATATATATGAACGAGATATTAACCTAACAAAGACGGTTTTTTGGACAAAACCGTCTTTGTACCAGAATACAAAATTACCATTTTGCCATTTCGCATACCTCATCAAAGCCGGTTCTTCACAAACGTCGTTGTTATGTTTCATTTTATTACAAAAATGCCACCACGAACCTTTTTAAGACGGTTCTCTAGAACCGATTTAGAATCAACGTCGTAAATTGTAGCTTTTTTAGTAGTGGACGATAGGAAAGAATATTATGGACACGCGTCTCGAGGATAATCTCTATTCTTTGTTATTATGTTTTTTTTTATGTACTTTTTTTCTTTTCTTTTCTTGAGTGAGGAAAAAAAATAAAATCAAAGGAAGAATCCGAAGAAAAGGTGTGAGTTGGAGTTTAGCTTGTACAAGAAGACTGAAGTTAGAAAGCAACCAACCATTTTTATTGAAAGCTCGTGGAATTTGATGCACTCTTCCTCTCACTTTCACACAGGCACACTGTTTTAATTTCCTTTTTTTTTAATTGAAAAATCACACAATCTTTTGTTGATGCATCCTATGAAGCATGAGATGTAAAGATTTTTATGGGTAATGTTAGTTGTGATTCTCCCTTCTGCCTTAGCATTTTGCAAGCTCAGTTAGGACTGAAATGAACTAGGATGTTATTAATGCCTTTAAGTAGAAATTATAATTCCAAGTAGCAACTATAGTTTTGGGATAGTGCTGTTTAATCTAACAAGTGGTATTTGAGGATTTGTGCGAGATATGATCCCTTCCCCCCCTTAAAGATATGATCCCCTTGTGGTTAGTTTTCCCACATGTATGGGCAGTAGTGTGTGTTGTTGAGGACTTGGAGCGATAAAGCATGATGAGAGTTGATTTCAATATTTTCTTGTTAAATTTTGTCCATGGTAGAGGTAATATATTGACATAGATTTTTGAAGGTAGAGAGATGGTTTAAAGATTCCAAGATTCTGGAGAATGTATTAATTGGATGGTGAAATATGGGAAGAAAAGGGATTACAGCGATGTTAATTAAGTAGAAAAAATTTGTTGTAATTAACAATATACAAATTTTAGGTTTAAATATATCTTTTATTTTTATAATTTAGTGTTTTTTTTTCATTTTAATACTTAAAAATATATTTGTTTTGATAATGCTTTAAATAATAATAAAAATATTTTGAATAATAAAAACAAAATATTATTTAAAGAATAAAAAATAAAACAAACATTATTTATAAGGATTAAAATATTTTTAAAAAAGTACATAAACAAAAAATATATTTAAGTTAGCCTAAATTTTTAGCTAGTTGTAAGTACTTGATCCAAAACATATATTGCAAACACGAGTAATAATCAGTTCATATATATATTACATTATATTCAGATTTTTTGTAATTGGTAAACTAATTACTATATCAATGTATACATTGTTATGATATGTTAGTTACTATCAATTTAATATCATAAAGAGCACTTGTAGGGCAACATAAACAAAATGATTTTGAATTTCTCATATCATTGAAGAGTGGGGATATTGTAATATATATCATGTTTTCTCTCTCTAACATGATTATAGCTAGAATGATATTTAACAAAAGAATTTAATTATCTAAATTAATATATCCAAATAAAGTCATAGATATTTAAAGAAGATAGTGAACGACGTACTTTTGAAACAAAACTACAATACATATATGATATATGGTAATATTTATTATCTATTTTAATTAATTATAGTATATAAATTCAAACACGTATTATGCATTGCTAAATGCTAGCTAGTCAACTTAATAATTTGTACAGTTAACTAAGTATTTTACAAGAATTATGTTCTTATAATCAATCTTTTTTTTCATATTTTTTAATTTCTTTAATTTAATTATGCATTTGGAATAATTAATATGAATAAAGTACGAACTTTTCTTTGAATACTTTTATACACTACATTAATTTAATTTAGGAATGTTAAATGAGTATCATATACATATTCCTTCATTGAAACTATTTCAAACACTTTAAAAACATATGTATTATTGATGAAGTTTTGACTTTACAATTTGTAATTAAATGATTGTTGATTGTGGCCTTAATAATTTATTGTTCATATAGTTATAATTACCACATATATTAGATGAAATTTTCAGAATAGGTTTGAAATGAATGAGTTTCATAAATTAATGCTTAAGGAATTGATGAGAGAAATGTTATTAATTTATACTAAATAAGAAAAATTATCATAACCAAATATCCAAAATAATACATATGTTTATTACCATTAACCAAACCCACATATACCATAAAATTTTAAGTAAGAAAAATAACCACCTTTGTATATTTTGTACCTTTTAATAATCTCTTCCTGCAAATTACCAAGTTTTGTAAAAATTAAGGTGCAGCAGAGGATGCCTAATTGCTAATTATTTTTATGAAAAAAGTACCGTTTTATTGTTTGTGTGAAACCCGCAAGGAATCAATTAAATTAGACGTGATCCAATCAATCAACTTAAGAAGTTTTCAAAACCCTCGTTCGACCCTATAGTAATTGGCGTTTCTGCACCTGGCTTTCCAACCAAAATAACGAAAATTCTTTTTTACATGTAAAAGAGAATCTTCTTAGCTTCTTACCCACTTCATTAAAGATAGTAGCAGAAGAAGATTCTCCTCTGCTGGGCTCCTTTATCACTCTTTTGGAGGGTGATTTTTTTTTTCTTCTCCCCTTTAAGCTTCGTGGGTTGTGTTCACTTAATTTAGAGTCGCAGAATTGGAACTAATAAGATATTCCTTTCTTGGAGGCAAATATTTTATTCTATATGGTGAGTGTCTCGTTTTTTAGATTAGATATTCCTCCCCTTCCCTGAATGCACTCAAATTCATGACAATTATGCAACTTTTTGGACTCAATGAGAAAGTTGCAAGGTTGTTTGATACTAAAACCTATTTGAATATGTGCTTTCCCTCTCCTTTTCTCCCTTTCTCTTTATTCACTGTGTTGGTAAGAATTATGTTGATGGTATATGCTCCCCCACAATTCAATGTCTTTTGATTAATTAATCATGATAGATTCATTAATTATTGCTGCTGAAACAGCAATTGAATACACGGGTATGAATGGATACCCACAAGACCTATGTTGCACTACAAGTGGCCAACATCTGCATCCATGCATGCATGTTAGTTTCATAAAATGATTTTTCTGATCATTCCTCGAGGATGATCAGCTATAACAAAATACAACCATAACATAATATACCATAGTTAGAACTAACATAATCTTATATATATATATATATATATATATATATATATTATGTTCATTTAATCCATAAAGGCAATCATATTTATAAATGATAAATTTATCCCTTTTTTATATTTAATTAATCTCTGCTTAAGATGGAATAAGACCTCTTTGATACATGACATGCATCCATGCATATATCCTTGTCCTTGTACTTAATCCCAAAGACTTTTGAAGCAAAAAATTCATGGATATATCCGGTAAAGCAAAAAAAAACTCTGGTGAAAAGAAGAAAAGCAACAAAGATAATACACCGTTAATGAGATCTTGATTTGAAATTGTTGGAGAATCTGAGTCTCATTTTGCGCATAGGCATAGCTCGTATGAAAAGAAAGCCAAAATAAAAGGAGTACAACGAGGGATAAAAAAAAAGAGAGAAAGGAGTACTAAAGAAAAAAAAAAGGGGGTAACAGTAAGAAGAATCACCTTTTGTATTAGTGATTTTGAATTCGTACAAAGAACACCCAGAGGTTCTAAAACCAGGCTCTAAGCACATGACCCTCTAATGTCAGACTCTCTGATTCCTTCTCTCATTTTTATTTTTATTTTTTACACTTCTTTTTATTTTTTATTTTTTGTTTTGCACTGGTTCTTTGTAGGAAGTTACTTCCCTCTGCTTTATCCCATTCTTTTTCTTTTCTCTCTCTTAAACCTGCTTTATTCCCATTGAACTCACCTCTAAAAAGAAGACGATCCTCCCTCGATCCTCCTTGTGTTTCAGAAACAACATTACCACCCTTTCTCTCTCTCTCTCTCTCTCATATCACAAAGGAAGAAGCCAAAGACCCTCTTTTGCTCTTGTTTGTTCCCACATACCAACCTGTTCCTACTTTGGCATGAACATATCTCACTCTCACACTGTGTGAACTTGCTAATAAGTTGGTTATAGCTATACACGTGAATTTAAAGAATGGAATCACCCTCAGAACTAAGCCTTGATTGCAAGCCTCAGAGCTATTCCTTGCTACTCAAATCATTTGGAGATCAGACTGATCAGACCTACAAGCTTGAAGAATTCCTCTCTCGCTTGGAGGAAGAACGTCTCAAGATTGATGCTTTCAAGCGCGAGCTTCCTCTCTGCATGCAACTTCTCACCAACGGTACAGAATTGAAATAACCCTTTTATAAACATCCACACCAAAACTAAATTCAAAATCCCATCCCCCAATAAACTAATCAAACATACAGAATCCAAAACCTTAAAGATTCAAGCTATCAATTCTAAATTAAATATAGATAAATAGATATAACACTAACAAACTCGATCAGATTTTTTTTCTCATTCAGATTTTTCTAATAAAGTCTAGTATTTATATATGATCAAACTTTATTATCTTCAAATCATCTTCTTCTATTCTGGCATCTCTTTGGTAAATTTCTCCTCTTTTTTTCCACCTTTAATCACGTACATATTTGTCTACTTTAATTGATTTATTTGAATGCTATTTAGATAGTGATCAGATATTAATCATTAAGGGTGGAAATAACATGCAACCATATGCATATTTTTTTCCCCAATAATATTCTTTTGTGCACACCAAGCAATTTAGTTAACTAACTAGGCACACAATTATTTTTGGTTGGAACAGCCATGGAAGCTTCAAGGCAGCAACTACAGGCCTATAAAGTAAACCATGGAACAAAGCCAGTTCTCGAAGAATTCATACCCATGAAGCACTTAGCCTCAGATCAAAGCTCAGAGAAGGCAACAAACATGTCTGACAAGGCAAATTGGATGACATCTGCACAATTATGGAGCCAAGCAAGTGAAGGAACAAAACAACAACCAACAATCACAACACCTAAAGAATCTGATATAGGCTTCAGCATAAGTCCAAAGCTGGCTCTAGACAACAAACAGAGGAACGGTGGAGGAGCCTTTCTTCCATTCTCCAAAGAAAGAAACTCTTGCCAGGGCTCTACATTGCGGCCTCTTCCTGAACTGGCTCTTGCCTATGCGGAGAAAGAAATGGAGGACAAGAAATTACGTCCAGAGGTAGAAATTAAGGGAGTTTCGTGCCAGAGTAAGAAGGAGAATTCGGGAAGTGATGGAACTGTGGTTGATCAAGGAAAAGGTGGTAGCCCAGTTGCATCGTCTCATGCAACAACAACCACAACCACTAGCAGTGCACAAACTCATAGGAAAGCTAGAAGGTGTTGGTCACCAGACCTGCACCGAAGATTTGTTAATGCCCTTCAAATGCTTGGTGGATCACAAGGTACATAAGTGATAAGCTTAGATAAAAATATATATGATCAAGCACTTGTTTGGTAACTCATTAGGACATGTTTTGCTTTCAGTTGGAACACCGATAGTCTGTTTCTGTTTCTGTTTCAAAAAGTAAACCTGAAAAAGTTCCTGTTTGATGTTTAGTTAGATTTATTCTAAACTGAGTTTTTTTTTTTAACTTAGTTTGAAATAAAAGATATTAGAAGGTTTTTGCAAAATCAATTTATAAAATAAAAAAATTAAATTGAATTTTGTAAATTTTAATCAAATACTTAATTTTAAGAAATATTTTTTTAAAAGTTAAGCAATAAAAATAGAACAATACTTTTTAATACCCCACTTTTCTAAATTAACATTTATGATTTTTTTTTATTTCTCTTCCTGTCATTTTATATTTGCTATCATATTTATAGTCTTCTCTATTTTATATAGGTGATAAATAGGTTTCTGAATCTCCAAAAATAATTTTTGATAAAAAAAAAGCCAGAAATAAACAATCAAACATGCACTAAGAACTAAGAAGGGTCCTTAATTTTGATTCAGAATCTCATAATGAATTGATTTGTTGACACAGTGGCGACCCCAAAGCAGATAAGGGAGTTGATGAAGGTTGACGGTTTGACCAATGATGAAGTTAAAAGCCATTTGCAGGTAAAATGTTACATTTTTCATTTTTCTGTTCAACTGTGCATGTGACAGACACAGGCATCTTTGTTGTTGTAGTTGTACTATTATCATGGCCACCATGACGTACCATTCTGCATTCCCAAACCAACATTTTGTAGTTAGTTTTGTTTCTGTTTCTTTCTTTTTCTGACACAAATTATTAATCTATAATTCCATTTCTTATTTATTTTGTTAACAGAAATATAGGCTTCACACAAGAAGACCCAGTCCAAGTCCTCAAGCGGTTGGAGCAGCACCACAGCTTGTGGTCCTCGGCGGAATCTGGGTCCCACCGGAATATGCCACGGCAGCACACACAGCCACCCCTACTCTCTACGGCGCCCACCCTACCTCCCACGCGCCGCCGCCACATTACTGCGCTGCCACTCCCATGCCACAAGACTTCTACACCACGGCGCCGCCACAGCCGCTGCTTCCGCCGCCTCCGCCGCACCACAACGCTCTGCACCACCTGCACATGTACAAGGCGGCACCGCACGGCCAAGGCTCGCCGGAATCCGACGTTCCCAGCAACGGAGAGCGATCGGAGAGTATTGAGGATGGGAAGTCGGAGAGTAGCAGCTGGAAGGGGGAGAATGAAGGGGAGAGGAAAGGGATTAGTAAAGGGAGCAATGGGAGTGAGATCACTCTCAAGTTCTAGGGTTTTAGAATTAGGGTTTTGCTTGCATCCCATAACCGATGCATGTTCAACTACTATTCATTATTGTTCAACAAAAATGGGAAAAAAAAAAACAAACTAAGTAGAACAAAATATCCTTAGCTGTACTTTTTGCATATGTTTCTGTGGTACTGCAGAGGGTAAAAGAGGCATAAAGGTGGACATTTGTTTTGTTTTGTTTTTTTTTTTTGTTCTTTACCGTATGTAAAGTATTGATGCTGTTATAGTGTTATGTATTGGCACACTAGTACTACATGGAGGGAAGAATTGGATTCTGATACTCTTGGCATTTTCTGGGTTACAAGGTTGCCCTTAAGTTTCACAATAATATCATTGTCCGTGACCGAAGGCTATGCTCTATAAAAGGATTTCCCAGTGTTACGTTTATGTGGACTATTTGGGAGAGTAGAAGGAATTTTAAGAACTAAAATAAAAGGAAGAAAGAAAGACAAATTTAGGCACATTTTATTGAGTGTTTAGAATATTGTTATCTAATTAAAATTAAAAATTTATTTTTATAATGAAAATTAACTTTTATTGTATGAGTTATCAATATAAAACTGCAATTTTAATTTTTTTTAAAAAAAACAGTTATAAAAGTTTCCAAAAAAATCACACTCAAATTTGTCTTTTAATTTTATTAAAGTTATCTAATCTGCCTCCAGCGAAATGATATGTTAATGTCTCATTTAGTTAGTAATTGATATTTAACTTCTGGACACCTTTTTGTTTAGGGATTAATTTTCATACTCTGTTGATCTAAGGACTAACTGAGTTTTTTTGTAAAGCAAATTGTGCACGGACTTGAATTCTCGGGTTTTGGATGCTAAAAATATTTACATGCCAGTGGTTGTGTAATTTCTTTGTTGTTGGAAAAAGTAACAGGCTCACTTTTAAAAGTAGAATGGGCTTAGGCCCCTTGTATTCAACACAAAGAAAAGGACAGGATCACAATCTCATACAACTATTCAAGCACTGGAGGAGTATTATCTTTCCAACTAGTAGGGGTCTTTTTCAAGCACACAAGTTTTACTTAATGTCATAATAGGTGCAGGAAGCATTTCGGGAAGTGCAGGAAGCAACTGCCATGGGTTCATTGGTTTTGAAAAATTAAAACAGAACTTTTGTTTTTTTTACATTAGTTGTCCTCGGCCTACAAGGTATATTGGTTGATTACCTCGTTAATGTTCGGGGAGCCATTGCAACGTCCAGTGATATATTTTATTTTTATGTTCAGATATAATCAACATAAAGATTGCTTAGAGTGTCGACTTCCCCTGCTACTAATCATCTTGGGTAATATACAATTTGCTTACTATCATACCATGTCCATGTTACCCACTGAATCTATTTTATACCAAGTCCATGTTATTCATTTTTTTTTTTTTGGCTGAATAAACCACCAAACTAGACATGGCTGATTTATAATTAATTAACCCAAATCACGCAAATTTTTCATACAAAGGATTCTGGGAATTGCTACGCGCACCATTCGTTTTGTTGGTACACTCAACGCACAACATATGTAATTTCCATATTGTCCTTCCGTAATTGGTTTCCGGATTCATACAAAGGACAATATGGAAATTACATATGTTGTGCTGGGTGTACCAACAAAACAAATGGTGTGCATAACAATTCCCAAGGATTCTTCAGCACTTAAAATAAAAATCCATATTGGTGAAAAGGTAGCTTACAGGATGTTAGAAGTTCAATCTTTAGTATTAACATTTACCATTATACCAAAAAACATTTTCCACTCTATAAACTGTGCCGTGCAACAGAACCAATTAGAGCCCCCAAACTCCCGCTGACCAAGCAGAGAAGCACATGCACAGATGGTCAGAAACGTCAGGTCATGCAATTCAATCCAGTGGAGTTCAAAAAGTCAGCTTGTTTTCTCTAGTGAAAATTTATGACACATGAAGTTACAATGTTTACCAACAACTTCACAGTATAAACAAAACTCTATTAATGCTATTTAGTAGAGACTGGAGTGGAATCGAAAAGGAAAAATAAAAAGAGAATTTATCCAGCCTTTTTTTCTTCTCCATATAACATTAAGGTATTCTATGCTAAACCCATTTTAAGCATCAATAACAAAATCTGAACCTCCGAAAGATATATTACAATCTACCATCAAGACTTCCATTTGTTAGTTGTCTATCCTTTAATTCATCACCATCAATCTCTGACATTGCTGTCACAATTAGAGCCTGCAAGCCGCAAAAAAGAAAATACTTAGTCATACTACCTGCACAATTTCATCACAACCATTTGGGACATGTGGAGATTGAGAAGAAAGGCAAGAAAGCAACTGGAATTATAGGAACAACTGAACTCTGCTAATTTAAGGCAACACCACATCAGACCATATTCATAATTTCAAAACAATAATGATGAGCAAACATCAGAGATCTTTCAAATCTCAACAGAGACCTATTTCAGCCATTTTCTTGATAATAAGGAATTCATTTCCTGCAAGTTGCTACTGCATTTTTCTTTATAAGTTCACACATGTATTTCAATTTCTCCATTTTTTTGCCACTGTAAAATTTATGGCATAAAATAGTTTTGTTTTGGACTTAAACATATTTTTAATCCTTGTAACTATGGTTAAGCTTGATTTTAGTCCTAAAAAAATTGTTGGTTTTGGTCCTCAAACTTCATTTCATTTTTTAAAAATGATCTGTTATTATTTAGTGATGATGTAACATGCACCTGTACAAGTCATGTAAACAACCATTATGAGGTGGCATGTATAGATGCATGTCATATCATATGATCACTGAGTAGTGAAAGGGACTGGTTTCAAAATTTTAAAATTGATGATGATCAAAACTAAAAAAAAAATGGAGGTCTAAAATCAAATTTAGCTATACCCAGGGACTAAAAACATATTCCTTCACTTTGGGTCCAAAGCTTAATTAATAGTGAGTGTACCCCACCCTTCCCTAGGATATCTTATCCTGTACATTTATACTTCTATAACTTTCTTTACTAAAATTCCTTATTCAAAAATAAATTGCATGTCTTTTTCCCGCAATGTAGCAATTTAAAAAGAAAAAAGAAAAATACCATATTTAATTTAAAAGATATATCATGGAAAAGATAAAAGAAATTTAAAAAAAATAAAGGGAGCAAAAACAAAATGAAACAACAGAAAAAAAATATTGAGATATATCTTTCATACAATTGCACTATAATGTTGAGTCGTTGACAGAAAATATTCAAGCAAGCACAACAATTTGAACATTTTATAAAGGGAGCATTTGTCATATATGTCTAAATAAAATTCATTACACAGAAACAGAATGCACAAAATCATATGAACTTGAAAAAATAGAATTCAAGATCACAATGTATAATGTATTCATTTTTTTAAAAAACACAGGACATACTTTGCAAATTCGTATATAAATCAGAATTATGTGGTGTTAAGACACAAACCTGAAGTTCTTTTTCGGTAGTTCTTAGTCCTTCTGTGCAATCATTTACTTGCAGAAAACATTTATGCAGCTGAACATCAATTGCCCAAACCCAATGTTAGCAATAGCATTCATGAATTTAATATTAGTATAGAGACTGCAAGTATCTAATGTATCACTGACCTTCATCAACTGCATCTGATGATATGAAGAGTTTTTCTTTGCATTGATCAGTGCATCCTCCAGTTTCTGCAGTAAATATCTTCCAGGTCAGAACATAATACATATTTTGTGTTCTGACTTCAGAGTAAGGACAAGCAATAAAGTAAGTTCCAAATGTGATGCATGGAAAATAAGAGAGAAGGTACCTTAGATTGCTTTTGTAATTCCTTAACATGGAGTCTTTTCTCTTCCAATCCCTCTTCCATCTGAGAAACCTGACAAGTCAAGAACTTCCACTTTCCAGCATCATCAACACATAGAAGTGGTAAAAATAACATATAGAGGGCTAGAGGACTTCTTAGTTAGAATTGAAAGACTTTTAAAGTTATATCCCAACTCAGCATGTAGTAACTAGTAAACATTGGGATTCTGTGAAGTCTTTGCATGCATTAGTATGCACCTCCAGAAAATGCAATTGTTCAGAACAAAACATTTGTCACACTATCATAAAGCTGCATACTAGTGTAGACTTGATCATTTAAAAAAAAAATTATCATTCATTCATGTGAATCAGATTAGCTTTAAAGAGATTACAAACCTCCTTTTTTAGTTGATCAAGCTGTTGAGTTGACCTCTCTAATTGAGCTTCTACCTGAGGTCCACACAAAGAATTAAAACAAAACAAAAAATGTAACACAATCAGATTCAATTTATTTTATGCCATTATGCAATCTGAACAAGCAAATTCGGAAATCCTCACATCTCAGAATCCACACACACGTTCACATTACCTGATCATTGTGAGTACCAGCTGAATCTGACGAAAGATCCATGCTATGTTGATTTGAAACATTCAAGCTGCGGGAAGAACACTAATAAGTCCAGCAGAAGATGCATGCACCAGAAGTCAACTAAAGAAAAATAGTTGGAAATCAACATATGTCAACGAAAATGGATAGAAATCTTACTCATTGTTTCTCCTTGACTGATCTTTTTTATCCTCATCAAAACTTCTATCAGGATCACTGGTCCTATCCATTTTCCTGACTATATTCAAATCTATGCTGTGTTCTCTATCCACATCTCTGTCATGTCCCCTGCTATGTTCTTGTTCATTTTCAATTCTATCTTCCTCTGGGTTCCAGACATTATCTAACATAGCATCCCTAGCTTGATCATAATCATGAATATGCTCAAACCTTCTATCCCTATCCTGATCACGGTCTCTAGACTTATCACAGTCTCGAGTCCAATCGCTGCTCCGATTCCTATATCCATCCCTATCATTATTATCATGATCATAATCTCGCTCTCGGTCTCTACCACAATCCCAATCTCCCTTCCTCTCATCATTTTGATAATAATAACGTTCTCTGCCAAAATTTGACCTGCCCCCACGAGCCCTCACCCCATTAACTTTAATCACACGCCCGTCAATGGTCTGATTCAGAACAACACAGTGTCAAATACCTAAAACTCATAAGCTAAGCACAATATGACAATTCATAACCAAACATTAACGACCCTATAACATCTAAAAGAAGATAAACTATTAAATTACATACTCTGCCATTCATGTCGTTGATGGCATCAATTGCAGACCTAGGATTTGTGAAAGTAACAAAACAATAGCACTTGCCCCTAGTGCGTTGGTCGTTGATTATCTGAAGGAAAAAAAAGTTGGCAATTAAAACGGAAACCCAATGAGTGGAATTGATTATTTGTGAAAGGAATCAGATAAATAAAGTGGCGAAACAGTAAGTTGGTTAAAACCCTAAAAGAGATAAGAGTTAGAAAAGTGGACCTTAACATCAAGGATGGCGCCATACAAATTGAAGACTGTGCGAATGGTTTGTTCGGTGGCGTCGTAGGGAAGGCCCCCTACATATATGGAGCTATCATCGTCCATTGTCATTTTTCCTTTTCTGCTACCTTACCTTATTCTCTTTGCATTCTATCACTTCACTTCTTTGCTTCAACCTTCTTGCTCCTCACTATCCCATAATAAATCCTTACTCAGTCAACCCCCACTTTCTACTTCACTCAAATTCTATTTCAATTTTCAAATGTCTAATCAAGTCTTGTAATTTGTAAATAAAGACTTCCTACTCAGTATTATTATATTTTTAAAATTAAAGAGTGTAAATCAGGGATTACTTTAGGTTAACAAAAAAATTTGATTTCATATCCTGAATATATAATTGCATTAAAAAAACTAAATGTGTAATGGTATGAGTATTTTAAAAAATAATTGTTTATAAAATTAAAATTGATCAAGCATACACTTAAAGCATGCTTATCTCGAAGCAGGAAAAAAAATGTTTGCGTTTCTTTTGTTTTTGTTTTTGTTTTTGCTGTCTTTTACTTTCTTCGTGTAAAAAAAAAAATGTTTATGTCAATTCGTTCGTTAACGACTTACACAATAGTAGATGAAAGCATAGTTACCCGAGCAACATTTTTTGGCGGTCAATTTTAAGCAGTTTTGTGTGAGCATTAAGCAACCAATGATAAGGGACATAGTCGTGCATTTTACAGCTGCAAATACTTCTGATTTAAATAATAGTTTCAGTGTACTTTTGGTCAAATGTTAAGGGACATAGTCGTGCATTTTACAGCTGCAAATACTTCTGATTTAAATAATAGTTTCAGTGTACTTTTGGTCAAATGTTTTATTACCTTAGATTTGGTTATTGTTCCTTTATTTTAAAATTTTAATTATAAATAAATAGCTAAATTTTAGTTCACAGGAAAATATTGTAATTACTTAGGGGAAAGGGAGATATTTCGTGCATCTCTATCTTTCTCAACGATAAAACATAAAATAAAAGAGAGAAATAAATGAAGTTAGGTAGAAAATGGGAATGTGTAGTTACTTTTATAAAATGAGTGGTAATTGTGGGGGTAATTTAGTTTTAAAAAGGATAACCAAAACTTCTTATTTCTTTTATTATCAGTTATAAATAATAAAGAAAAACAATATTATATAAATTGTTTTGTTTTTGTTCATATATATATATATATATATTCCTCTCCTCACTTCAAACTCAAGAGACCCTCCTTAGGGCTGCATGATGAATATTCTAAACTGAAGACCATGGGTATCATTTCTGTGCTGATGATGGACTCTGTGTATTATTCCCTACTAAGAATGTTCTGTAGTCTGGGCCAAAATATTGTGGGCTATTTCTGGTAGTGGAATGGAACGGAAGCTTCACGGCTTTTACTTCCAACACCTCTCTTTTTGCTTCTTGCATATTCTAAAACACCCAAACAGACAAAACTACCCCTCCACCCAACCACCCAACACCACCGCTCCACATAAATACCACCACCCAACACCTAAATAAAGTGATAGCATACCTCGATTTAGAATAAAGTGATAGCATATTACTCCTAAATAAATAAAAAGAAATAACACGAGCCTTGGGCACTACACCATTTTGTTGATGTGAGGATTTTATTGGTGAGCCATATGTAAGTAGCGTTGTAAGTGTTTAGTGAACCCTAAAACTGTTATGAACCTAGTGAATCCTCCAAATCCAACTCATTTAAACTTTTGCTAAAAAAATGTGTGTTTTGCCATATACGTTAATTAGACTAATTTATTAACTTATGAACACCATTTAGCTTTCTTTCCGTTAGTATCCTTTGTGTTCATAGTTAGTAGCTCTATTTTATGATTTATCCGACTAAACGGTCAATTTTGAATAAATATACATAGATACTCATGTGTTATGTGAGACCTTGAGGAAGAAAAAGAGAGAAGAAAGATAAATATAAATATGATATATGATATGATTTGATAGAAAAAAGATAAAGAGAAAACAAAGATTTTAATTAGATGTTTAAAATTTATGAGTATCTAAATATAAACACTCCTCAACTTTAGCTGTTAGTTGAGGGTGATAGCCTATATGTAATATGTAGTGTAAGTTCTGAAATTCTTACTCTTTGGTCATTTGAGAGAACATTTGATACCCAACACAAGTTGCTCAACTCATAGTCATAGTCATAGACCCCTAAAAATAAAATTGTAGAATATACTAGATCAACAGTTTGCCCTGTCCCACAAGTACTCTTGCTTTTGTTGCATTCTATCTCTTTTGTTAAAGTGAGAAATGATGAGCATAAAGAAAGGCCAATAAGTTGAGGTAATCAATGCAAAGCAAGGCTTTCTTTAACTTCATATGTTATTCAAAGCACGACATGTACCAGAATGATTGCAACTATGATATGGATAACCACCCACCTGATACTGAGAGCGATTTTACATATATGCATGTTGCCTTGTTCGTTTGCTTGGTGTAAATCATTACACAAACTTTACCAATAAATTAATCAGGACAAAAAGTTTAAAAGACCAATGCCTTTAGCATTTGTCCTTTATATAAATAAGTACACCTTTCCTTCCCCTCCTCCGAGTGTAATGACATGATGCTGGTAGTAGGCCTCTGGTTTTAAAACTTGTGGTTGGTGGCTATTAGCATAGGATGAACTAAAATTAATTTCAATTAACATTACCACTTTGCAAAAGCCAGCACAGAGGCCACCATAAATTAAGCACCACAAAATTTGTAACATCTCATTTTTCATAAAACAAAAAAAATAAATAAAGATTTTAAAAAATAAAAAAAATTAATTAATTAAATAAACAAGGAAAAATAGTTTTATTAATTAAAATAATAGTTTTAAGGTAAATAAAATAATATATGTTCTTAAAAAATAAAAATGATGTTTTATTTATTCATTTGATAAAAGGTAAAATAGAATTCTTTTTTATAAAATAATAAAATAAAGTAAATAATAAGCTAAGAATACCTAGTTATAAATAGAAATATATTAGATCAGTTTTTATAATTATGATACATCTTTATGCTCTCTCTTCTTTCAAATTCTTATTTCCTTTCTTTTCTCTCAAAACTCTTTCTTCTTCCCGAAACACTCAAACTTGTCTCAGTAAAACTATAACCTCAGACTCGTCGATCGTTGAATCATCTCGAAATTTAAACACCACGTTTGGAACTCATGTTTACACGTCCCCACCATTGGGATTTTCGAAATAATATTTGTGGTGAGAGAAATGTCTCTCGCACGTAGTTCTCTTTTTCCTACTTACACTCAAACATTTCTCAATAAAACTAATATCCTTGATTCATTAACTGTTGGATTATTGTTAAATTTGAACAACAGGATCAAAACTCATTTTTTCACATCCCCACCATAGAGATTTCTGAAATAATGTCTTTGGTAAGAGAAACATTCATCACACGGAGACAATGAAATGGAGGCTCTAATCTCTTCTCCTTCTCTCTAACGCTTGGAAATCCTAGTAGAGCAACCAAAAGCTTGAGGAATCTTAGGGAACCGCTAGAGACATCGCTATCGCTACCAGACTACACACGTGAATCCGCTTAGAGGTAAGAGATGAGTTTATCGCAATTAGGGTTACAATGAACATGTGTAAGGATCCTTAGAGGATCAAATTAGGATTTATTCTGGAATGTTTGCTAATAATTGCGAAATTTGAGTTAATTTGATAGTCAATTTTGGCTAAGAATGATTACAATTTCTTCACTTTACTGTTGTTTTTAATGAAATAATGAAGAAATTAATATCATTATAATTTTTTACCAGCAGGAATAAAAAGAAGAAAATTTCAAGTGCTTTAGAGGAAAATTGATGCAAAAACGTGAAGAAAAAGCTGAAGATTGGGATAGCTCGATTAGCGTACAAGACAAGCCCAACACGTCTCCTCGCTTAGCGGCCAACTCAGTTTAATACAAAGAAGGCCTCCGAAGAAGCCCAAAGGCGCGCTTAGTGCAAAAACCCGTGCTAAGCACGCGGTCGCGTGGAAATTAAGCTACCTTAAGCCTATAAAAAAGAGTAGGAAATAAAGGAAAAAGACACACTGAGATACCAATCCGTACACACCTACAAATCGAGACACCGAGACTTAGAGTTATCTAATGAATAAATCCTAAGTCTGAGTATCTCAAATAGGGGAAGCCCTTTATCTATGTCCATTATCTCCATCTCCTCCTCTATCCATCCTTCTTCTTCTATCCACATTAGTCCCTAAAATGTAAAGTCTCTCATGACAATGAGAGGCTAAAACCCAATTATTGGGAGCCTAGCAACCAAATGCCCTTATAACGTAATGTTTCCCTATTATCTATTTAATGCAATACCATTTTTTTATTGTTTCTTTCCTATGCTTTATTGTTGTTGTGTGGCTTGATCATCCATGCATTAGTTTTAGGGGTTATACATTGGGAAATGATAATTTCTAAAGATCTAGGAAATGGCATCTAAACAATTCATTGCTAGGGATACAATGACTTTGTTTTTCCTCTGCATACAACTCTATGCTTCATGCGATTTAATATTCTATCTTTGCAAAGATATTTGGGAGATAATAGATAAATTAGTCTCTTCATCGTGAGAGATCATTATTGAGTGTCTTAGTAGATGTGGTGGAAATTGGAAAAGCATTAAATAGCGAAAAATATTAATAATATATCAATGGTAGTTAGGCATGCTAGGCCCCAACATATTTTAAATTCTGAATTCATTTTTTACCATTATCTTTAAATTGGGTTTGCATTAATCTAAGTACAAATAAAGTTTTTATGGATTCGACACTCAGATTTTCGAGTATTTTACTACTTGAGACAAATTGGTGCACTTGTCAACGAGTTAACAAGTTTTTGGTGTCGTTGTCGGGGACTTTGTTTTTCCAACTTGGCTGTTTGCATATTCCAATTTTAAAGCAATAAGTTTTTATCTTTTAACTTTTTATTTTTATTTTTTCAAAAAAAAACTATTTTTCAATTTTTCTTTCTTCACTCTTATATTTTTTACAAAAAAAAAAAAAAGAAATATCTTTTTCTTGTGAGTCTATGCTTGCAGGGTGGAACCTCAGAAAAACTTGATCCATGGAAGATATTATAAGGAGGTGGACTAAGCATCTTGAAAGCACACGATTAGGGGTCAGTCACCCACCACTCGTAAATTGTGAGTTTTGTGGAGGAGAACATTTCAATAACAATTATTATCTCTACTCCATGGAAAATTCTTGGTGGGGACAAGAGTTACACCCTTACAATCAATATGAAGAAAAAAAAAACTTTCTAATCTGGAGAATGTGTTTATGCAATTCATGGAAACATCCCAAGCTAGCTTCGAAGTTAATCAAAACTCAATCCAGAATCAGGAAATTCAGGTTGGTAAGAGTTACTCCATGGAAAATTGTTGGTGAGAGCAAGAGTTACAACCCTACAATTTTTCATTGTCGGTGGGAGCAAGAGCAAAATAGAGTGACTCTGACTGGTCTCCCTATGATTTTACCTAGTGAGAGTAACTTGACTTACTAGTGTGTGGTTTGTCTTGTCATGTACTCCTGGGCGCTCGACGAGATTTTTCACTAACATGATAACACATTGCATATAAGATTGAGTCTTGGTATATTTATTGCATAAGCTTGTGTATTGATTGATATTGATTGGTTGAGTGATATTATGTTTTGATCCTTTAGTACATGAATGATGTGAAAATGTGTGAGACGTGTAGTGTTGACATGTGATGTTAGGCGATAAGTGTTGGAGTGACATGAGCTATTAAATATGATAATTCACTCTCTGTGTGTTATTTGTATTTGGGTCCTGTGATAATCTCGAACTTTATGTTAATAGGAGCATATGGTTAGGTGGATGACTATAGAGAATCCCATGCTAGAGGACAGTGAAACACAATGCTCTGGTAGGATGTGACATTGGGACATAGGATTCTATATTAATTGCATGAAGTTCTGGACACATAGTCTTTATCATTTTGTTTCATATGATGAGTCTTTAGTTCATTTGGAGTTTTGGACAACCTTGTTTTAGGTCGGAGATGTGTTCATACCCTTATTTGATATGTTTTTAATTTGATGATTAATGCGAATGTGAAATTTTTACTTACGTGAACTCCTTTATATTTATTAAATAAAATTATTTTAATTACTTATACATTTTCATATATAATATTATATAAATATATATATTGGGTTATAGGATGTCACAAAATTAACATTATCCTCTTCTTTCCTATCTAACTATCTCTCTTAACTCTCTTTCTCAGTATATAGCCCATCTATCTAGCTAGACAATGGCGGTGACATCATTTAATCATTATCACTCTTAAAGTTTTTTTTTTTTTTTTGTGTTCGTAGTTTCTCATTTTATACTTATAATTACAATTTTATTGATTTTTATCATAAAAACTGTTTCCAAAACTAAGTAATTCAAATATACAATAACTTATGTATAAAAAATATAGAATAACTTCAATGCACGGATAATTCTCATATTATCACTTAATGATAGATTGATACATTATTAAAATATTTAGATTTTTTAAATGATTTGTTTGGTAATAACTAACGGATGGTGGATAAGTTAACTTTTAGGCTGTAGCATATGGCTTAAAATTAACAATGATAGAAGATGGATCACTTGAAAGTGGAGGAGCTTATAGCTAATAGGGGATTAGTTAACTAATTAAATTTGAAGTGTTTGGTAAATTAGCAATTAAAATAGTTAATAAATATAAAAACATGTATGTTTATACAAATGACATATCATATGAGAATGATCATTTTATGTGAAAATGACAATGGTCATTTTTATTCGTTAGATTAAAATAAAAAGTTAAAATTAGAACATTTTAAATTCAAATTAAAGCCTTATTTAATCATAAAATCCTTATAAAATTTATTAAACAGAAAATTAAATATTTTAAAATTTTAATTTATGTTAAGATTATCAGCACAACTATCACAATAATTGTCATCATGACCAACATCATTGCCATCAACATGGCTGTCATTGCCGTTGTCGCCATCGTCATTATGTTGGTAACAATGATGGTGATCATGATGACAATCATGGTGATAGTTGTGATGATGATTTTGACGTAAATTAATTCTTTAAAATATTTAATTGTCTGTTTGGTAAATCTTATAGAAATTCTATGATTAAATTAGGTTTTAATTTAAATTAAAAATATTTTAATCTTGACATTTCATTTTGATCTAACGGATGAAAACCATCATTATATATATATATATATATAAGAATGGTCATCTTATGTGAGAATGAGAATAATAAATCTCAACCGTTAAATTAAAATAAAAAGTTAATATTAAAATATTTTAAATTCAAATTAAAGTTTCTTGTAAAATCTCTAAAAGATTTATCAAACAAAAATTAAAATATCTTAAAGATTTAATTTATGACATCCTGTAATATCTCAAATCTATTATCACCATTATCATGATCATTTCCGTCACAACTGTTATAATTGTCACCACAACCACCGTCAACTACCACCACCATGACTATTTTCACCATTACTACCCTCCTCACTATTATGATCGTTGTCACGACCACTAATATGATCTTTGGTCGTTGTCACCACCACCATCGCCCGTGGTGACAGAGATCATGTTAGTGGCGACGATCACGATGGTGGTGATTATTGTGGTAACGATTTTGACATAAATTATTTTTTTCTTTGATAAAGAATATAAATTAAATCTTTAAGATATTGAATTTCTTATTTGGTAAATCTTTTAAAGATTTATGGTTAAATAAAACTTTAATTTAAATCTAAAATATTTTAATTTTGACATTTCATTTTAATATAACTGTTAAGATTAATCATTTTTATTCTCACATAAGATGGTCATTCTCATGTAATATGTTCTCTTTCTTTATATATATATATATAAAAGACATATCATATGAGAAGAAGTCATTTTATATGAGAGCGAGAGGATTAAATTTAAATCATATAATCAAATATGAATCGTAAATATTTGATGTCATGAATCTAATTATTTAAAAAGGATGGATCGTTGTTCTAGGAATGAATCTAGACGAGTAGACAGATTCTGCTAGTTCATACTCATTGGCACTAGCACGATTTAGTGTTATGGTGTTTGAGCCCCTCCCTAAGTTAAAATATATATCATCCAAGAATCTTCTACATCCCTTTTGTTGAGAAAAAAATAAAATAAAAGGCTTAACTGTAAAAAATAGTTCTCTTATTTATACCAACTCACTAGATCGATTTTCCTATAATTTAATTCACCAATTGAGTCCCCTTTGTTTTTCAATCTGGCTATTTGAATCTCCAGCCTCGAAATTTGATGTTGACTGTCACGTGTCATAATTTTTTTATGACTCGTGACCATCCCCATTAACAATCAACGTCCAATTTTGGATTGGAGACTCAAATAATCAAATTGAAAAAAAAATAAAATAAGAAACTCAATTGGTGGTGAATTAAATTATAGGAAACTAATTTAGTGAGTCGGGATAAACAAGGGAATTGTTTTTACAATTAAGCCAAAATAAAAATGGTTTTGATGTTTCAAAATATCTTGTTATGTTGTGAATTTTTTAGGAATGCACAACACTGGCTAGTTCTGTTTTTTACAGGTTTAGGGGTTGAAATCTGTTTTTTTTTTTTAAGTATGGATGTGTTATATTTTCTGTTTTTCCAAATATTCCTTAATACAGCTGGTTCTTTGTCAGTATTGGTGCTACACGAGCTAGATTGTTATAATTCACTTTATCATCTATATAATGTAATTGTGTAGGGATTGGTTTCTTTATTGGTTAGTTTAATACAGGTCTCTAATTAGTGGATTATGAGAAAATTAACAGGCTAAATTTACCACTACTTATGTTCGGTTGATTAGATAGGAGGTACATGCATCTTAATTCTAATATCAATCACCATTCATAAGGTAATACAGAGGTAACCCACTATATATATGTTGGATGTGTAATAAGGCAAAAGAATGCCACGAATGATGTATTTGGTTTAGGGAATGCAAATAGAAAAAATAAAAATAAAAAAATAAATTAAAATAAAGTATAAAAGATATGAGTTTTATCAAAAAATATAATATTTTTCTCATATATTATTTTTTTCTTTTCTTTCAAATAAATCATAAAAAAGTGGTTAAAGGTTAAAAACACTGTTGTGATGATTTGTCTGGAAAAAAATAGTTCATAACGTAAATGGTCTTTAACCTATTACAAAAGTAATGGTCCTTTTTAATTAAGAGATAAATAAATTACTAGAATTCACAGAGCGAATTAAGTACTTAAATGGTGTTAGATATTTGAACCCTAGCTAATTACTCAAGTGGTGCTTTGAACGAAAGAGCATCTAAATCAGTACTGTTATGGTGAGATTGATGGATACCCCCGAACCCGATAATCATTCTGGCCTTTATGGACATGCATTGCAACGTTTTGTCAATCATTCTCCCGTTTTGGTGGGTCAAGCTGCGTGCAACATTCCACATCCTTATAAAAGAAACACAATCATTTCTCCCTTTGACTTCAAAAGTGCGTACCTTCTTTATTCCCAATTGATTTCTGTCAATTTTCATTTATTATTATTTTTCTTTTAAATACTACTACTATCATGTAAAATTAATTTTAATTTAAATCTTTATATATTACATTCAATCAAATATATCTTAATTTCTATCTTAGATCAATTTAAATTTTGATCAATCTTAAATTAAAATGTTGTTTTTTTATTTTTAATTTTAATTAAATACATCAATAAATGACATGTTATAATTTAGGTTAAAATGTAATATTTGTCTTCCTCTTTTCTTGAATTTATGTTTTTAGTTTCTTTATTTTTTAATTAAGATATTTTATCTTTTATTTTTAAAATATTTATGATTCTGATCTCTATTTTTTAAGTGAGATATTTCATTTTTCAATTTTTAAAAATTTATAATTTTAATTTTTGTGTCCAGTTTTAAACATCGATTTATGTTTTTTTATAAACATTGAATGAGAGTGTTTATTTGTTATGCATGACTAATGTTTTTTAATTATTTAATTATTAATAATTTTAATTTATTAAAAAAATTAAAAAAATACAAATCAATAAGTCTGACATTGAGTAAAGAGACTAAAATAACAGATTTTTTAAAAATAGAGAATAAAATATCTCAATTAAAAAATAAATAGATTAAAATCACATGTTTTTAAAAATAGGAAAATAGAAATTATATTTTAATCTATAATTTAAATAATTTGTTTTCATAACTTTTCGGAAAATTTTAAGGTTTA
This sequence comes from Glycine max, assembly GCF_000004515.6. NCBI lineage: Eukaryota > Viridiplantae > Streptophyta > Magnoliopsida > Fabales > Fabaceae > Glycine > Glycine max. The sequence goes on along the minus strand of NC_038253.2, from coordinate 9,436,669 downwards.
CCTCTTTAGCATGCCATTATGGGATTTAAATGGTAGAACTTTTTTTACGAACAACAAAACAAATGGGTGAACTTTTTTTATCCCTTGCTGATTTATTTAAGAATCATGTTTTAGGTGTTGTACATTAGCATCAAATGGGCTAAAGCTCATTTCAGAAAAGTTTCGCTAACAATCTTATAATTTTGTGATGAATTATGATCATTTTATTTTATATATTTTTTGCTAGGCATTTGCAAAATATTGTTTCTAGTTTAAGTATAATATGTAACGGATTAACTTGTGTTGTGTTCTTAAGACAACAGCTCTTCTTATTTTGTTCGTTGAGGCCAATCCTCATAACTTAGTTTTGGTTGAGTGGATCGAAGTTGCCAAAAATTCAGTCTAAAA